>NC_142811.1:19770322-20070322 GCF_049724085.1 Artemia sp. Qi Xiang Cuo
CTTTGATGAATTATTTTTCCACTTATCAACTACATTAAGAACTTCCAAGATGATAGGATAGTATGACACTGAATTTATCAGTTTGAAGAAATCATCTTGTGGTGTTCTATTTGAATGTACATTTTTTTATTATTGTCTATGGAACTCGAAGAAATTGACTGTTATCATTGGATAGTGAACTATAACATGTTTGAGTATGATAAAAGCTTGTGGAGTACTACATTACGTCATATAAACAGACTGGGATTTTACGATAGAGTGATTACACCATTTAATAATGGTGGTCGGGAACTGAGAGATGTTCAGGAGGAAGTCAGTGAAATTTGCAGCTTTTTCGGGGTTGAAGCACTCTACGTAAAGGGCAATGTACCTACAGATAAAGTTTTAATTCAAAAGTGTGACCCTAGGATTCCATTTTTCAATCTAGAAGAGTTTAAGTGTCCTAAATTTGAAGGGGGTTATCACCGTCCTGAAAACGAGGTTAGGTTTTTCACACAGTGGATACCTAAGAACATACCTGATCGTGATAAATCCATAAGACACGGTGAAAACCATTCTATATCAAGAGACCATCATTTGTGTATGTTTCAGAGTGAACTCTAAGTACTATTTTTTTATGTAAACATTTGTTGTTATGTTTTTTTTTTATCAAAAAAAAATCTGTTAATACGTTTAAGCAAAAAATATCCTTAAGCTTAACCCGTCTTTATTCTTTAGAATAGTTCTATTGTAAGCAAGTAACAAACTCTTTCCTGATGTTACTTCTTGGATAAACAATGCAGAAACTTCATTGAAGAAACTATGAAAAAATTGTAAGTAAGTAAGTAACAAATTCTTTCTTGAAGTCACCTTTCGGATACAGAATACAGAAATTTTCATAAAAGATATCATGAAAAAATTGTAAGTAAGTAGCAAATTCTTTCTTGAATTCACCTGCTGGATAAACAGACATTTCGTTCAAGAAATTATGACAAAATTCTAAGTAAGTAACAAATTCTTTATTGTTTACACAACTTAGATACACGATGTAGAAATTTAATTCAAGAATATATTTAAAAATTCTCATTAAGTAACAATTTCTTTCTTGAAGTCAACTCTTGGATACACAATACGGAAATTTCATTCAAGAAATTATGAAAAAATTGTAACTAAGTAGCAAATTCTCTCTTGAATTTACATGTTGGATAAAAAAAAAGACATTTCGTTCAAGAAATTATGACAAAATTCTAAGTAAGTAACAAACTCTTTATTGTTTTCACGAGTTAGATATACGGCGTAGAAATTAAATTTCAAGAAATTATGACAAAATTCTAAGTAAACCATCGTTTGTGGATGTTTAAGAGTGAACTCTAAGTACTATTTTTTTATGTAAACATTTGTTGTTGTGTTTTTTTTCTAAAAAAAAAATCTGTTAATACGTTTAAGCAATAAATATCTTAAGCTTAACCCGTCTTTATTCTTTAGAATAGTTCTATTGTAAGCAAGTAACAAACTCTTTCTTGCAGTCACCTCTTGGATACACAATACAGAAACTTCATTTAAGAAACTATGAAAAAAATGTAAGTAAGTAAGTAACAAATTCTTTCTTGAAGTCACCTCTTGGATACACAATACAGAAATTTCATTAAAGAAATTATGAAAAAATTTTAAGTAAGTAGCAAATTCTTTCTTGAAGTCACCTCTTTGATACACAATACAGAAATTTCATTAAAGAAATTATGAAAAAGTTGTAAGTAAGTAGCAAATTCTTTCTTGAATTCACCTGTTGGATACTAACACATTTCGTTCAAGAAATTATGACAAAATTCTAAGTAAGTAACAAATTCTTTATTGTTTACACGACTTAGATACACGTGAGTCCTAAAACCATCTGATTTCGTTGTGGGGAGTAGTCATAAAACCCTTGGAAGTCTTTGTGGGGAGGAGACATTGAACTCCTTTTGAATATACAGTACAGATACTTCATTCAAGAAACGTGATTAAACACGTTTTGAAACTACATGCTATTTGCTTGCCTTTCCTTGGCACCTTTCCAAACGAACGGGGATTCCCCACTGGTTCCTACACATACTTCATTCAAGAAACGTGATTAAACACGTTTTGAAACTACATGCTATTTGCTTGCCTTTCCTTGGCACCTTTCCAAACAAACGGGGATTCCCCACTGGTTCCTACACATTGTAAAAAGTGAGCAGTACGAAAACTCCACGTTTTCAACCAGACTGGTTTTTTTAGGGACCAATCAGGAGAGACATGCTAAGTCGACATAGCTTTATTTCATTTTTTAAGGTTAGTTTAGACGAGGTTACGTGCGCGCACGTAAACTCGTCTAAATTAACCTTAAAAAATGAAATAAAGCTATGTCGACTTAGCTTGTCTCTCCTGATTGGTCCCTAAAAAAACCAGTCTGGTTGAAAACGTTGAGTTTTCGTACTGCTCACTTTTTGCAATGTGTAGGAACCAGTGGGGAATCCCCGTTCGTTTGGAAAGGTGCCAAGGAAAGGCAAGCAAATAGCATGTAGATTCAAAACGTGTTTAATCACTTTTCTTGAATGAAGTATCTGTACTGTATATTCAAGAGGAGTTCATTGTCTCCTTTCTGCAAAGACATCCAAGGGTTTTATGACTACTCCCCACAACGAAATCAGATGGTTTTAGGACTCACGTGTATCTAAGTCGTGTAAACAATAAAGAATTTGTTACTTACTTAGAATTTTGTCATAATTTCTTGAACGAAATGTCTTTGTTTATCCAGCAGGTGAATTCAAGATATAATTTGCTACTTACTTACAATTTTTTTATAATTTCTTTAATGAAATTTCTGTATCGTCTATCCAAGAGGTGACTTCAAGAAAGAACCTGTTACTTACTTACTTAAAATTGTTTCGTATTTTCTTAAATAAAATTTCTGCGTTGTGTATCCAAGAAGTGACTTCAGGAAAGAGTTTTTTACTTGCTTACAATAGAACCATTCTAATGAATAAGGACAGGTTAAGCTTAAGATATTTATTACTTAAATGTATTAAGAGATTTTTTTTGAGAAAAAAAAACAAAACAACAAATGTTTACATAAAAAAATAGTACTTATAGTTAAATCTTAAACATCCACAGACGATGGTTTACTTAGAATTTTGTCATAATTTCTTGAAATTTAATTTCTACATCGTATATCTAAGTAAGAGTTTGTTACTTACTTAGAATTTTGTCATAATTTCTTGAACGAAATGTCTTTTTTGTTTATCCAACAGGTGAATTCAAGAAAGAATTTGCTACTTAGTTACAATTTTTTCATAATTTCTTTAATGAAATTTCCGTATTGTGTATCCAAGAGTTGACTACAAGAAAGAAATTGTTACTTAATGACAATTTTTAAATAATTTCTTAAATTAAATTTCTACATCGTGTATCTAAGTCTTGTAAACAATAAAAAATGTGTTACTTACTTAGAATTTTGTCATAATTTCTTGAACGAAATGTCTTTGTTTATCCAGCAGGTGAATTCAAGAAAGAATTTGCTACTTACTTACAATTTTTTCATAATTTCTTTAATGAAATTTCTGTATTGTGTATCCAAGAGGTGACTTCAAGAAAGAATTTGTTACTTACTTGCTTACAATTTTTTCATAGTTTCTTAAATGAAGTTTCTGCATTGTGTATCCAAGAGGTGACTTCAGGAAAGAGTTTGTTACTTGCTTACAATAGAACTATTCTAAAGAATAAAGACGGGTTAACATAATTGACATAATTAATATAACATAAGTTGGGTGCAAAAATCCCCTTTTCATTTGCAAATTTTCTTTAAAAATTTGGAAAAAACCTATGTACGGATGATTTCCCGTGAAACTATTGTAGTTTCTATAAAAATGACTGAATTACAAAATCAAAATTAAATTGCATTTACTACTTTTCATTTAAACTAATGTAGTTTATAAAGTTTTTTTTTTTTTTTTTTTTTTTTTTTTTTTTTTTTTTTTTAACTGAAAGTAAGGAGTGACATTAAAAATTAAAACGAATATTTTCATTCTAACTTAACTTGTAGGAAATAATCGAGTCAAACACAGAAATCCTCGCTTTTTGAACGAACACCATGTAAAGAAAAAAATACATTTCCGATTCGTCGTTAGGCATTTTTCAAATTTATAACAATTTACCAGAGTTAACAACTCTTTCAGACCTCCGAAATTGACTCCTCCCCTCCCTGCCCTCAGAAATGGGGGGGGGCGAAGGGGGGACGTTAGATCCTATTTTAAATTGACAATACTTATCAAACATCACTTGTGTATTATACAGATCATATATCTCATTACCCCTTTTTAAATGTTAATCAAATAATTCTGATTATAATGTCCGATTTTTTGTCTGCTTTTCAAAATGTTCGCATTTGGAAGTCTGTCAGTTAACACTAAGCTGTAAATTGGGTAACTCTCTCGCAATAACAATAGGTTTAGCAGTGATTAAGTCTCATTGTCGGCGACAATTCAATCAGATCAGAGTAGTGCAAATGGAAGCTTCTATTTCATAGACAAAATATTTGAATTCCTTTTATTCAAATCACCTATCAAGTTATCAAAAAAATATATGAAGTAGAAATCTGGTTTGTAAATTGTGTCAGTAAAACTTGTCCATTAACAGCGAAACAAGACGCGCTGGTTTTACAAGACGCGCTGGTTTTATAATACAGGTTTATCCTTAAAAAGACATATATATCATGAACTAGAAATCTGCTAAATTGCGTAAATCTCTTTGAAAAGGTGTAATGCCCTGTAGAATAACATTGAAATTGCTATATGTCTCCTATAAATTGCGTAAATCTCTTTGAAAGGGTGTAATGCCCTGTAGAGTAACATTGAAATTGCAATATTTCCGTCCTAGAATCCAGACTTCCATGTGAGAGAGATCTGGATCTCGTTTGAAAAGGCATATACATGGTCTAGAATAACATAGAAATTGCTATACGTAGAATCCATAATGCCAGTTGAGGGAGCTTTGAATCTCTTTGAAAATGCATATACAAGGCCCAGAATAGCATGGAGATTGCTATGTGTCTCGTAGAATTGGTACCTCTTACCCTACTAATATAAGAGGCGAAAAATGGGCCCTTGACTCCTCCACTTTATATTTAAAAACTTATTCTGTATTCCTCGTGGCAGACATATGCCTAAGCGGACAAGAAAATTGTAGAACAAATTTGTATTTAATAGCCTACATGAAAGCAGGATCTGACTAGTTTTCTGCTAGAACGGAACATGCCACTGGAAAACAGAGTCACATTTTATAAAAAGGGAAGTTCGCCTGCAACATTTGAGGCAGCAGCTACCACACTGCCTCAAATTGAGGACTTCTCGTACTTAAACAGTAAATACAACTACTAACCACTCATCACAGCACCAAGCTGTCTGTGGCTAACACAGCTGCATACGGTCCTTTTGCACCCTTAGCATAAAGCATCGCACATTACTTCACAATATCACACATGATCTGATTCGCTCGGACCCTTTTAATTTCTATGTTTGATTTTCATCTAATCCTCATTCTCCATTTTTAGGTTTGGTACAAGATTTATGTTTTGAGGTGACAGCAGGTAGTTAATCTTTGGCGATAATGGGTATATTATTGGTTTCTGATGCGCGTTTAAGGATAAGAAGAGTGGTTTTCATCTTTATCACGGTAAGTGACTGGTAAGATAGTGCATTCTAAGCCAAAAATACGGCCATGTACACAAAAACCACAATTAGTATAAACGTACATCAGCAATCTCTACTCTTCCACATTCCTAGCATAATGAAAACACTTAAATGAAATACTACGTTTACTTATTAAACAAGAATTTTCTTTTAATAAACACATAATAGCTATTCTACACAGCACCCCCATCACCCCTAAAATTTCTTATTCAAATTATCGTATAAAATATTTTTTATTATTATTATGGAGCCACGTCAAAAAAATTCCCTGGTACATCTATTTCCTGGCCAACCATCTAATTAAAGTGCCCAATTTTGCTCTCTATTAAATAAAAATAAAAGCAACATCAACAATAAAAACTTAAAACTTAGTGCAACATCAAAACATAAAATGAACAAAAATTATTCCGTATATGAGGGGGGTTGCTATTCTAAACACAGAATAGTTATTTATCTGTAGAATAGCTATTCTACACATAAAATGTGGCGACATATTATTTAAGACATCTGGAAGCACCAACTCAATTTTTTCCGAATATATCTTCCCTTATCCATAGAGCCCCTGGCACCGGCTCAAGTCCCTGCACCAAATCACCCTCCTCATATTTGCAAAGTAGGCAAGTATACCTGTCTTCTTTGCAACTTTTTTATTTTTAGTATCTTTTAAATCTTGTGCTAATTGGAAGGCATGTAGCCCTGAGCTGCATCCACAAAGCAAGATATCTAGTAAGCAAGAATCGCAAAACACATTAAAAAAGAGGAGAGAGGCTAAGTATACATCACTGATCCCTCAACTGCATTTGAGGCTAATAAAAAGTTATCTTCAGAAACGAATTGTTCTCACGACAAATAAATCAGAAACAAACGAAATTTCTACGTTCAGTGCAAACTAACACATCATTAGGTGTCACACAAGTGCATTCTTATAAAGAAAAATAAAACTTGATTGGGTTTCAGAAAAACAAAAAATAAGGCTGGTTTTAAGCAAGCGGAGTATGTTGAGGTCGTCTTTAAGGGATGTGACATAAATAGGTTAAAAACTACAGCGTTTAATCAAAGGTAAACATAGAAAACTAATGAACAGTTCCCATGGGCACCCATAAGCTGAGTTTTAGTAGGGGGGGGGCGGGCTTACCTGATCTAATCGGCATTTCCAATGCTGTATAATACAAATCTCAAGGTAAAAATACAAGGTAGCATCATTAAGCCAGGAGGGTGCCCATATGGGTGCCCAAGCCAGCTCCTACAGTATTTTAGTAAGCTGACCAATAATTGCTGCATTACTTTACACTACCCAGGTAGCAGAAAGCCAGTCCAGTACTGGCTTATCTCTCTCTCTGTCATCAATACTCTCTCTCATCATACTCTATTCATTAAAGAAAAAAACCATTGAAAAAATAAAATGACTGTAATTCAACATTCCAAAAAATAATTTATTTTTAAAAAACCAATGTGCTCAGTCCCCCGAACGCCAATCGAACTTTTATTCCAAATCCCTGCATCATATCATATTCATAGCATCATATGAGTAAAAGGTACTAAGAACACGAAACAACTGACTATAGGCTGAATGAAATACAGTATTCCAACATTGTAATGCTGCCATTTTCACGGTAATGGTGCAACGGTAATCACGGATTTGTCCTACGGTTAGTACTCTTGACCACGTGAAACAAGATACTATATCCGCTCCTTCAACACATTTTCCCAACAATCGAGCGGCTTTGTTCTGTAGGATTTGTACTCATTTAACATTTGCATAAACATTACTCGACTACGAAACACAACCGTAAGATACGTAAGGGCTTACTAGTTCATGCCATAATGTCAGAAGAGCGGATCGAAGTAAAACATTAAAACATACCTTTATATCTGGACGACCTCCAGACCTCTTGCAACGTTTGCTGCATCTAGATCACTCTCATCCTTCCCAGATAAGCTGCCATCAAGGGAGAAACCTAGTCAACGTACCTCATTCACCTAAGCAGGCTTCTATATATGGATTCTCACTGTCGCTTATCTTCTAAACGCTGGTAATTTGAGCCTTTTATTGATGTCATGACGTCCAAATGGACCTTAAATTAGTTAAAGTGCTTTTGTAAAATTACGTTTTTTTATTGGACCTTTAACTTTTGGCTTGGCTTGTCGTTTGTCATTAAGAAAGACATATCGCCGAACATTTGTTTCTTTTGATTGTTCAAGTGGTGGAACAAAAACTTCTTTTTCTTACAACAAATTATCTAGTCCAGGTTTTTGGTTTTCAAAGGTATAGCAGGCATTGATGACCTTATCCGTGTCAAAATCCAAAACCCAACCATCATCGCTATCATTTTCAATTTGTTT
Source organism: Artemia sp. Qi Xiang Cuo (assembly GCF_049724085.1). Lineage (NCBI taxonomy): Eukaryota > Metazoa > Arthropoda > Branchiopoda > Anostraca > Artemiidae > Artemia > Artemia sp. Qi Xiang Cuo. The sequence goes on from NC_142811.1 coordinate 19,778,350, forward strand.
GGTTCGTTTTACCTCGGCTTGTTTTTCGTCATTATGAAATGCATATCACCAAACCTTTGCTTTTTTTTCTTTTTTAACAAAGGTATATTGGCATGGATGATCTTATCCATGTCAAAATAAGAAATCCAATCATCATCGCTATCATTTTCAATTTTGACACGATTTGAATCTCGCTGTCCAGGTTGATTTACATTGACTCGCTCATATGCTCGGTGTCGTATGTCTTCTAACCGCGTGTATCTGCTCTTCCTTTTCATTTTTGGCACGCCACCGCTTTTCTTCTAACCGCGTGTGTCTTTGCTCTTCATTTTCATTTTTGACTCGCTTACATGCTTAATGTGGCATATCTTCTAACCGCGTGTGTCTTTGCTCTTCATTTTCATCTTCGACTCACTCACTTGCTCGGTGTCACATGTCTTCTAACCGAATGTGTCTTTGCTCTTCATTTTCATTTTTGACACGGTCTAATTATCGTTTTCGTTTATCTTCTATTCACCCGTGTCTTTTTCATTTTTGACAAGTTTTTGGATTTTGATTACTTCACATAATTTAGCAATAGCCTTTGCTTAAGCTGCCCGTAATGGTGTTGTCGCAATTGATGGTACAGGTTGTCAATTTTCACATCTTATCATGTTTGATAGTTCAGGTGTTGGTTCCAAAAAATCATCATTTATAGTAACTGCAACGGCAAATATCCGTTTATTGGGCCTTCCAACAGACATTATATTACATAAATAATCGATACGTTGGAAACTCAACAATCTTATTTATGCTATGCATGAAATAATATAAGAAAATGCTTATTTGATGTCACAACATAGTTCATGACGTCATTCGCAAAAATCAAAATTAAGGCTCTTAACGAATTTTCTCAGAGTTCTGACCTGTCTAGATCATTTTTTTATGCGAGAATATCCCAAAACACCTCTTTTCCCGACAAAATATTGAGCCGTTTTCGAGAAAAAATAAATAATATAAATACATACATATACAATCATTGCTCACTTATAAGGATAGTAAGGTGCGAGTGCTCCTTGGAGATATAAACATAAGCGGCATTAGATCTTTTCACGGGTAGACAAGTCAGATTTCTCTTGGACACGAAACAAGTGGAAACCCGGTATTACGAATAATGCACTTTGTAACCATTTCTAATTGATTGACGGAAACAGACTAACCCGCTAATGCAGAAAGAAGTGGGAGGAGCTTTTTGTTCGTACCAAGAATGAAGACCAGAAATGATCTGCGATAAACTTACTGGATAATTCTATAAACTGTGATGCAAACTAACAATTGTTTACACATCGGTTTTCTAATGGAAAAAGGTGAAGGGAAGGGGCTTGAGATGTTGGGCATGCGGTCGACTCGAAACTTTAAGGTATCGTTCTCTAGATCAAAAAGGATCAAACATTTTATTGTAGAAAGGGGATAGGGTGGGGTGGATTGGTTAGGGGATCCGGGAACGAGTATCAAACTTTTCGCCCCTGATCGGTCTTGAACAAACAGCTGTAAGTACTCTGGCAAGGAAAAACCTAATTGACGGACAAAATTGTTCTGGGGCAGGCCCCCTCCCCTCCCCCCCAAAAAAAGGGCCAAAAGATTATCCAGATTGGCTCCAAGTGCATATCCTCAAGTCTTTAGGATAGGGGACCCCAATGTAGTAGAAAAAATATTGGTTTCTCCTGAAACAGGGCCCGACAAAGAACCAGAAAAGGGCACAAAAGTTTTTCCCGCGGCCACTTAGAAACTTGAGAGGTGGCCATAGAAACATAAGAGGAATTAATTCGACTGGAAATTGAAAGTTCTAGTGCCCGTTCTAAAAGGTCGGAAGTGATTGGAGGGCAACCAGTCTCCTGCCCATGATCTTTTCTGCTACCCGACCCCTGACATAGCCTAAATGATATTGTATAAAAATTTTCGAATGGTCATTTGGCTCACAAACGCCGAAAGTTCTAATAAGTATATTTCTTGGTTTTACATCACCACCACAGCCCCGGAGACAATGACCTTTAATTTTGCAAACCATCCATCGCTCCCGGATAGGCTTCAATAGAGGAACTTGCAATTTTTGGTCTTGGTTGTCCCATCAGCTAGGAGCTCATTGGGATCGTTCTCCAGGCCAAGATTCCCTGACTTCACAAGGGTATGCTCTGGAAAAGAAACCCGTACCTGACTAAATCAAAAGACTCTTTGTGCATCCGAGCTGTCAACTTATCTGCAATATTTCGGGAATAGCACAGGGGCCGAGTTGGGACTTTCAGGGAGTGTTGGTGGGACGGGGGTCAAGTGGATTACAAATTTTGACTTTGGGGAAGGGAAAGAAGTGCACCAAAAAGCATTATGTGCATCCAGTCATCGAAATAGCACATCTATAATATCTCGGAAACGGCTTAGGGAATGAAGCTAGAACTTTCAGTTACTGCTGAGGAAGGAAGAGAGAGTATGGGACAACGACACTTCAAATTTCGTGTTGGACATAGGGGGAAGATGATAAACATTTTATGTCTCTGATCAACCAAAATGTTTCTGCACTATATGCTCACATGTGACTTATAATCTATGCATAGGCAAATACCGCGTAAATCAAAGGCACTATGTGCTGCCAGGTTCTCAAAATGGCGTAGGCTATTTGTCAGGTTTGGGAATAGTTTAGAATATCAAGTTGAAACTTTCAGGGAGTCTAAAGGTGAGGAGTGGTAGGACAAACACACCTTAAATTATGAACTGGTTTAAGAAGGGGAGGGGTCAAGAAAGTTTTTTTCTGATCTAGCTAAACGTTTATGCACTATAAGCCCAATAGGACCATGACTCCCCAAAAGGAGTTATGCATCGAGAAAAATCAAAAGACGATGTGTTGCCAAGTGATCAAAACGGTGCAGATGCAATATCCTCAGGGTAGCTTTTGGGATCAATTTGACACTTTGAGGGAGTTCATTTTAATGAGGGGGGAGGTTAAGTGGACTTCGAATCTTGATTTGTTGGGAGGGGAAGAGTGTAAAGATTTTGGTCTGTAATTTGTTTAAATTTTTAGGACTATAAGCACCAGTAGGACTTAGATTTATTTCACGGTGAAGTAGCAATGTAGACAAAAAGCAACCATTTGTACCTAGGTTATCAAAATAACTTATCAGCATTATCTCAGAAACAGCTTAGGGGAAAGAGCTGAAATTTTTTAAAGGGCACAGGAGGCAGAGTGAATCTCAAAATTTTACTTGGGATGAGTTGCAAAAATAAGTCAAAAGGGACCATGCATCCAGACTATCAAAATGGCATTTATAAGACATCTCCCCCCTCCCCCACTAAGGAGAACGCCCGTTTTAGGGTACTTCAGACAGGAAAGCCTTCTGATGTATGCCTAGTGGACGCGTTTACAATCGCAAGGAGTGACCTGGTTGGCTAAAAACACGTACTTTTCATTATTCCAAGAAAATTGTCTTTAAAGTTTTTCCTGTTTTGCGGCACTTTTCCCAAGTTTTGTGCCATATTAGACACAGGATCGAAGTGAAAAGCTGTTAAGATTGGTTTTAGGGAGTATTCTTTCCAGTTATGCAATTAAAAATACATGCCAAAGTTTACTGGAACTGCTAAATGTCGATTTTTCAATTTTGGCAAAAGGGGCGAAATGCTTCAGATACGTGTTTTTGCCAGAAAAATATTTGCATGGGTTTTTGTTAGGACATTCTTGCATATACCATTCGATTCACTCCTTTCGAACTGAATTCAGTGGTATATCTAACTTGGAAAGTGACTTTTCATTTAAATACGCGTTTTTACCTTTCGACGGCCATGGTATCATGTACTATTATTGACATCGGTGCTAGAGCAAGTCCACGGAAAGTAATTACTCGGAATTATTAGTCCAACCTGTGTCTTCCATCAGAGGTAACTTTTCTACAGTTGCCACTAATTTTATATTTCCAAAATATTTTCTTTAACCTTTTGTCATACCCCGTTATGATAAATCAACCTGCCGCAAGTTCTACCCTGACTGAAGATAGATGCTCATACAGACGCCACATTAATAGCATAGTGAATGAAGAAGCCCCTAAACAACCTTTGAGGATGGATGGGACTTTAGGCAAGTGCGTCAAATATTACTCAACCCCCAATTTCTTCTTTTCTTCCTTATTTTTATTTGCCTTACTTTCATTTAGGCGCACCAAATGTGGGAATTTCCTGGGGGGGGGGTAATAGTCCACAGGGGCAATTGCCAGTAGAGATGCCATAATATCTCCCAGGACTCACCCCTGCTGCCACCTACAACTTTTTTACATAATTTATTCAAGGATTATCAATCGAGTTTAATGGGGGTCAAGGTCAATGTTGTTGTTGTTTTGGGCACGCGATAGAGTCATTAGGGAGAACACGTGGTTAGTGGGGTCAATGCTATTGTTGTTGTTTTGGGACACGCGATAGAGTCATTAGGGAGAACACGTGGTTAGTGGGGTCAATGTTGTTGTTGTTGTTTTGAGCACGCTCTCAGCGAATGCCAAGGTCAATGTTGTTGTTGTTTTGGGCACGCGATAGAGTCATTTGGGAGAACACATGGTTAATGGGCTCAATGTTATTGTTGTTTCCGGGCAAAGTTAATGACACTTTCTTCCTGTTGTTGCTCGAGGCAAATGTTTTGATCCAGGAATGGAAAACAGTTAATGACACTTCCTTCCTGTTGTTGTTCAAGGCAAATGATATGAGCTTCTGGGAAACAGTCAGATCGTGTGTTTCCAATATTTGTTCTCCAATGCAGATGTTATGAGTTTCCGGGATATCGCGTGTTTCCAATATTTGTTGTTCAACGCAAATGTTATGAGTTCCCGGGAAACAGTCAGATCGCGTGTTTCCTTCTCAGCCAATCAGAGGGCTTTGTTTACATAACAATTTGACCTTGAGATTTCGTATATAACGGGCATGCAATGTGATTCAATTATCAGAAAGTATTGTGACACAATGGATAGAACAATTGACATAATTGATGAGCTTGAGGCCTTGGCAGCCACAATTTACCATGTAAGTGCATTTTTATTATCAAACGAATTTTCCTTGGTCACCCTCTAGTATATTTAAGTAAGTACCCCCCCCCACAAACCTAGCCAAATTGCAATCTTTTTACTCAATGGAAAACATAAAATATATTCTTTTTACCCTCAACCCCCTCCCCCACTGTTTTACAATCCCAAATTCTCGCAAATAGAAATACCTTTTCGATAAATTCCTGTTTTTTATTTTCCTTGATCACCCTCCAGTATATTCAGCTAAATCCCCCCCCCCCCACAAACCTAGCAACATTGCAATCTTTTTACTCAATGGAAAACATAAAATATATTCTTTTTACCCTCAACCCCCTCCCCCCACTGTTTTACAATCCCAAATTCTCGCAAATAGAAATACCTTTTCGATAAATTCCTGTTTTTTATTTTCCTTGATCACCCTTCCAGTATATTTAAGTAAGTACCCCCCCCCCATACAATACAAACATCACTATACAATCTTTATATTTGATAGAAAACATAAAATATATTCTTTTACCCTCAACCCCCATTGTCTTACAATCCCAAATTCTCGCAAATACAAATAATTTTCGTTAAATTTTAGCCTTTCTCTATTGTATTCCTTTCTCTAACTGAGACATACGTCGCTATGTTGTTATTAACCCGCTCTGGTTTTGACACAAGACTCCAGTGCGAAGCCTATAATTAGCCGTCACCCCTCTTCCGGTTTTGTTTACAAACGCGGTCTTGCCCAAAGGTTTCACAGATCCAAATGGATTTGTTTCCCTTTGTATCAAATTAAAACAGTTTTAAGCAAAAATTAAGCTAGGCCTATGCAACCTGTATGGAAGAAGAGAAACAGATTATTTTCAAATTATGGTCTAGCAATATATTTAGGACATTATGTAACAGGGGGGAGAGGGGGCAATGCCTTCAATTCTACCGCCATCAGTGTAAAATGAAAACAAACTATTTCTTCGCATTAAAAGTAAGGGGGGATTCGGTGTGTAGACATGTACACACATTGACAAGAAAACTAATGTTTAAATATATTCTTTGCGTATATAGGCATGTTTTTTATTTTTTTCAAGCTTTCAATAAAGTTTCTTTTATATTCCCGGGCGTGAATCCTGGATTTTTGTTGGGGGAGGGGGTTAGCACTTTTAATAGTGACAAAATAGAAAAGATAATTGTTTCTTACCTTTATTGCTTCTTCATCATTTAGTGATTTTAGCTATAACATTTGAATAAAAGGTAGTAATATATATTCTTTGTTGATCTACATTGCGCTTGAATAAAACGCATGATTAACTCAATGAGAGGGATAGACCTAGGGTGGGTTAATTTTCCTAAATTTAGGGGGGGGAGAATATGGGTTTTTAGTTTACTGAAATGAGATAAATGCTTTTCTAGACAAAATTATAGTTAATAACTTCTTTCTTTAAAATAAAGGGGGAAATTATTTTGATACTAATTTTTTTCTCTTCTTTAAGGCAAATTATGAAGAATTTGCTGCCCCTACATCGATGAGAGCTAGGGGTACCGCGAATAGCGAAGAATGCGCCCCATCTCCAAGTAGAAAACCGAGAGATGACGAGGCAGCCCCCCAACTGAGACCATCCAGTATTAAGTATGCTGGCCCAACCCCAAAACAAGTGTTGTCGGCCCAAACTCCATCTGCACAGGCAACAATACAGCCAACACGAAAACCCAAAAGAGAATGGATGGATACTTTCAATGCCACAGCTCAATCTGCACAAGAAATTAATGGCATCACTTGCACATCCGCCCTCCAACATGCACTACCTGGTCCTTCGGGCACCCAAGCCCAGACGGATTATGCAAATGTAAGCATTTTTTTCCTACCTATCTATTTCTTCCAATGTTTTTCTTTTTCAATCCCAATATAAACTTGTCACATAGATATTAACCCCTCACCCCCCCCCAAACTTGGTTTTCTCCACCCTCCCTCAGAGATATCTAAATGTATTTTTTTTACCCTCAACCCCCCTCCCATTGTCTTACAATCCCAAATTCTCGCAAATAGAAATAAGTTTTCGTTAAATTCCTTCCTCCTATATTTCCAGCTAAAGTGTCTGCCGACTTCTGTCAATTCTTTGACATTAAGCCGCTATGTTTTGACATAAGCTCACCGCACAAGCATATAATTACTTTGTCACCCTTTTCCTGTTTTGTTCTATCATTAGCGACGGTTAGACCGCCAAGTCTAGGCTTTCAATGCTTTTAACATAATTCTGTTGTTTGGCCAAGAAAATTAGCTATGAATTGTTTGCAAAATTAGGAAATTGGAATTCTATGTAAGAGCGAAACAAGTTATACCCCCCAAAATAATATTCGCTATTTATGACATTGCTGAAAAGGGGGGGAGCGGGCATAGTTACCCTCGAATCTTTTTGGTCACTTAAAAAGTGCAGTCAATTACTGCTAATGCTCACCGTCTTTGAAACTCTATTCCATTCACATAGTTTTAAGAGAGATTATTCCATCTGTCAGATATTGGCGTTCTAATTTACACTGAATATTTCTATCGTGCCAAAGATTTTAGTGAAGGGGAAAGCGAGTTAACGCTTGAATCCTGGAACACTCGCGCGAGAATTAGAAATATGGAATTAGAAATATTTCAACTTTTGAAGGGCATTATGTAAATGGGGACTGGAAAGAGCTGTGGGAGGCGCTGCATGAAGCGCCGCGGGGCCGAGAAGCGCCGCAGGGATGCGCCGCAGGGGGTGCGCCGCAGGGGATGCACCGCAGGGGATGCGCCGCAGGGATGCGCCGCAGGGATGCGCCGCAAAAAAAAAAACTTCTACGTAAAACTTCCTTCTATGTCATATCTTAGATTATCTTAAGTTGAATTAACCAAATGCTTTTAAGCAATAATAATTCAAATTTTAACAGTAGGGATGATTTGAAAATAAGCTATTTTTCATTTATAGGTTGGTGCATTGGCCCCATATTCACCGTCCAGTGAAGAAGGGGAAGAAGAGGCAATGGAGTTTCAAGACAACGAAACATGGGTCAACTCTATTGAAGTACCTTTTAATATCGATGAGTTTTTAGATGATTTTCTTTTTAATGTAGAACCTAGCACAGTTGAGCAAGGTAATATTCCTGAGGGGGACTTGCCTCTGCTAAGTCCAAATACCCTACAAATTTTAGAGGATTTCACTGGGAACCCTCCTCCAGCCTCCGTTAGCCTAACGAGTCCACTTCAATCGAGTGAAGTGGCTTCCCATACCCCAGATATTGTTGAACAACTTGGGGGAGGGGGTACATCTTTCCCAGATTTTCAATTATCCAACACAATATTGAATAATATAGTTGTTTTCACTGCAACATTTGGGGATCCTTTTAATACACTTATGGGGGGAAATTTTGTTTTTGATCCTGTAGAGATTGTGCATGCCTATGTAGATAAAATTCGTGCACTGCTGGAGAACCAAATTCAGTTGTGGGGGGGTAGGGATTCAATTAAGGTTTCTATTGTTTTAAAGGTTTTCTATTTGAATGAGGGGAAAAGCGAGGTTTATTATCATTTTATACATTCCGAGATGCGCATAATTTATCCAAATTTAGAAAATTTTGAGGGTGTTTTTAGCGAGTGGGTAGGACAAATTATATCGCATCTCGAGAACTCTAACGAAAATGGGAGTGGGTCTGTAGTTTTATTTATTGAAAATTTAAGCGTAAATATTTGTAAATTTAAGAAAGATTTTATTTTAAGAGTGGGGCAGGTGGGCATAAAAGGGATACAGTTTTAAATTATAATCCAGATCTGGTAGGTTGTCGTGGTGTCAAGCGGAGCTGTTTTGAAACAGATCAAATATTTTTCAAGTATGCTTTCCTCATGTCAGCTTTCCGACCATTGAAAGATGAAGCCACCAAGAAGAATTTAGATCATTGGGCTGTACATGGGAAGGACGGGTCCGATTTCCCAGTTGTAGATTTTTCTTGCTTAGAAGGAAAATACCCAGTAACGCTAAGATCTATTGACATTTTTGAAAGGGCTAATGCTCATTTAAATATTGGCATTACTGTGGTACAATACGAAACAGAATTTGAAGATGGGACTCGCTCAAAAAAGAAGGGGGTGGTCTTTCCCGTAAGGGGCCCGTCAGTTGAATTGGTTAAACACTAGGTTTGGTTGCTTTACACACCACCTAGTCAACCGAACACAATCGGACATTTTAAGTAGAGTTCTTAACTGACATTCGTAGAGTTCTGGGGGGTGGTAAAAAGGGGCGGGGGGTATGTTTCTACTGTCCAACATTTCTATCTCGATTCCGTATTGATATAAAACTACGGGGTCATATGAAGCATTGTAGACAGCAGGGATATCAGACAGTGGAAACGGTTTCAGGGGATAGGGCCATTTTACGTTTTAAAAATTTTCAGAATACTCTTCTCCAATGCAACAAAATATCTTTAGACTGTGAAGCTAAGCTGGTGGAGGTGAATGACCCCCAATATCCAAACCGAATCAAAAAACACCAAGCTATTGCAGTGTCCTATGCACCCGCACAAAGAGATAATTCTAACACTATGCAGTTGTTAGAAATAGTAGAGATAGTGTATTAGGGGGATGAGTGCATGGTCAAGGCATTGACTAAACTGATTGGCAGGGCTAATGGCGCTATTTCTCGTTTGAGAAATACGCATTATCCAATGGTGCTGTCTGCAGAGGATCGTCTCGCGATTAAAAATCAAAAAATATGTTGGGTTTGTACGGGGGAGTTTGTAGAGGAGGATACGGGAACTAAAGGGAAAAGAGGGGGAGTGGAACAGTCAGAGACCATGATCACTTGTGGCAGGAATTATCATCGGGGGGTAGGAATTTTTGGGGGGTAGCACATCAATCATGTAATTTAAATGTTAGCCAACAGTTTTTTATCCCTGTTTTTATCCATAATTCTAATTATGACCTAAAATTTATTTTACAGGCACTGGCACGTATGCATCGGGAGGGTGGGGGAGTAGATAGTCCATGGGTGAATACTTCATTGACCTATAACATTATTCCCAAATCGGCCGAGATGTTAGTGCTTCTTGAACTTAAATGGCAGGCTATGGATAATGGGCGTACGTGCTGTAATAAAATTAGGTTTTTAGATTCTTTTAGTTTTTTCCCCAAATCTTTAAGTCAACTAATTGAAGTGCAGAAAAACGACAATTTTGATAGCTTTCCCTTGCTTAAACAGCACTTTCCAGACAGTGAAATGTATGACCTATTAACCAGCAAAGGTGTATATGCATATGATTATTACTGTTCTGGCGCTATTATTACTGTTCGCTTAAGCGAGGAGAAACTACCTCCAATTGAAGCTTTTCACAATTCACTGACCAACAGTGAATGCAGAGCCGAGGAGTATGAGTTTGCCAAGAAGGTGTGGGCTAAGGGGGATTGTAAAAATTAGTGTGATGCTTGTAAAATCTACTTTGACAGGGACGTTCATACTGTACTTTAGATAGTAATCACTGCTAGAGATAAAAGCTATTTTTATTTGGGTTAAGGCAGTTGATATAAGTTGTCCACACCCCATTTGGTATGTGTTTTAATTTTAAAATACTCAGGGATTACAGAAACATAAGCGACGACTAATGTAGGAAACAGGCTGTGGAATGACTACTGAGGGGAGGACATATTTTTCATGGGAGATGAATCGTATCAACTGAACTGAGTGGACAAAGCACCGGTGTAAAGTCAAACGCAGTTTTCTTGGACATGAACTTGTTAGAACCCTCAGCACGATCTCGTTACACTTTGCCGTATGGGAAATATCAAAGGCTTGAGATTCCTTTCGAGCTCCCCAAGATTGCAACCATCGACGACACTATGTCGCACGGAGGTTTCTATTAAATTGATGGTCAAATCCCGCTGGCCCTTCACGACTCTGTCAAAGATTTTGTTTTTCCCTGTATCAATCGACCAGTGACCAGGGACTCGCTGAGCCCCTACAATCGATCATTGGTTGAGGATATGGGGATGCATTGGACCCCCTCTAAACCAAAAGGTTTCCTACCTTTAAATTCACTGTAATGTTCAACTGTGCTAGTTCCAAGTGTATTTTGTTGATGTATAGAAAAGTGTTGTACAAAAAGTGTTTTTTTGTACAGAAAAGTGTTGATGTACAAAAAAGTGTTGTAGATGGACAAAGGTGTTGTATAGAAAAGTGTTTAAAGACAATAAGTGTTTATTTATAAAGTGTTATCATTGTTCATGTTGAATAAATAGAGTTTTAATGTTGACCATGAAATTTTGTAAGGTTGAACAAGTGTTCATATTGCTGTAATAAATGTTGCAATGAAATATTGTTTTTGTTGTTCTTGAATAGATAGATCTATGGGGAAATTACTACTTATTCATTGGACACATATGATTTACAGTTAGTCATAGTCCGACCGTTGTCAACAGCATGTATCAATTTAAAACAGCCTTCAGATCATTTCTGTGTGGGCCCTCAATGTCGGTGAAAACAACACTGTTAACTAAAATAATTCAAAATTGCGATAAAATGTTTTTGGAAAAACCGAAGAAAATCTACTATTGCTATAGTATTTGGCAAGAGTCCTATGATAAAATAAAAGCTATTACCACAACCATACCAATACAATTCATTAGAGGACTTGATGTTTTCAATAGTATTCAACCGAACTCGTGGCTGATTATTGATGATTTGGCTGAATCCATTGAAAAGTTCTCACAGGAAATGCTACAATTGTTCACTGTCCGATCTCATCATGAACACATTTCCATAACCCTAGTTCTACACAATCTGTTTCATCAGAGCAAATGTATGCGAACCCTTGGTTTGTATTTCATTATCTATATTATCTATCGAGTCGTGCGTGATTCTAGCTCGCTCATAACTCTCAATAAAAAGATATACCCCCGCACACCAAAAATTATGTTGTCTGCGTACACTCAGGCGACAAGCAATCCATACGGTTACATTTTGTTGAATCTTAATAAGAGCACGCCCGAGGATCTACGTGTAGTCACCAACAGTTTTGACAATCAAATTACAGTATATCTTCTGGAGAACAGTAGAAAAGCCTATTAGTTACCATCATAACACTGAAAAAACTAAATGAACAACGACATTTATTTTCCCTTTTGAGTACTTCAAAACCCTTGCTTAGGAAGGCTATACTCAACCATGGCGTCAACAATGATTTCATTAATCTAATATCTGAACTTTGTTTAAATTTACCTGAGGGCAATATTCAACTGCCAGATGGTTTTAGAAAACGGAAAAAGCAACATTGTTCCACTGTACGTGCCTTGGATTTTAAATACGAGGGAAACAAATTTAAAAGAAAACGGCTCCTTCAAGCGGGCGGTAGCTTTTTCACACTTTTACTGCCAATAATTGCAGGTCTTGTAAACAGTTTTCTCTAGATGGCAAAACCCTATAAATTGACACCATTTGAACTTTTCCTCTCGCCCGTCGAACATTTTGAAGACAATCTAAACAAATTCATTAATGATGAGAATATTGCCGACGATAAAAAACTGCTTTTACTTCAAGATGCTTTGTGACGCATGGAGAAACATAAACCTTATCGCGAGAGACCCGCCACTGATCCCTCTTCATCTCCTCAAGATTCTATACAGACAAAGGAGAAGGAATTGAATTTCGATTGTATTGAAAATTGGAAATCTATTGCCACTGACCTATCGGGAACAGAGTAAAAAAGTATTATCGTATCTCGTGTTTGAAACTGGTGATCAAGTTCAAGTCGACAGCACAGGGAAACGAATTATAATTCAGGGAAAAAGTTATAATCTAGTTGATTTAATTTGTGATATGGTAACGAAACGTAAAGGACTTTTATCCTTTGACAATAATCTATACACCTTTCTAAGTGTATCAAAATTTCCCATAAGTCTTATTGGCAATAAGCCAATTCTAAGGAAACTAAGAGAATATAGCTCTCCAACAACACCATTTAAAAAAGAAGAAGATTCAATATTTGAAGATACTAGCACCACTGATTTTACAACACCTGTGACTGCTAGTCAAAAGCGAAGACGAATTGATTCACTCTCCAGTGTGCAAAATGGGAGTGGACATTACACTACGTGTTTACGCTCAAAATGGATGAAGTTCTGAAAGGTGTCTATGGAAATATTGGTGAAGCGGGAAGTTTAAGTTCCCCCACCATTCTTTCTAGAGTTGTCTCCGGCACCACATTGAAAAATGCAAAAGAGTATCTAGAAAATGAACCAAGTTACACACTACATCAAAATCACAGGCTTCGCAGCAAGCACTATCAACAAGCTAACGACTTTTTCCCTCGGATTATACTGCAAACGGATCTCTTAACTCTAGATACGGTTAAGCATCGCTAAAATGCACCCTAACCCGCGATTTTAATTGCACACAGGGCACTTATTTGCTATGAATCTGCTTGCCCGTTGAGTTCACTAAGTGGTGTTGAAGTTTCTCGGAGTATAGAAAGTATTCTCCAACAGGATTCGTATAGGAAAATTCAATCGGATCGCGGCAGTGAATTTGTTAATCCCCAAGTGCAAAAGGTTCTTTTGAAATATAATACAACACTATATCATAGTCACAGCCCGATAAAGGCTGCATTGGTTGAACGATTAATAAGAACGATCCGTCTATTAATTTCAAGATATTGTACATTGAAAAATACATCTGCTTTTATTCATGATTTAGATAAAATCATGCAGATATACAACCATCGACCACATCGATCATTGTCCAACTCTAGCCCTCGGGATGTTCATTATAGTGAAAATACATTTGATGCTTTTCTAAAGCAATACTCCAATGGCAATGAGAAGAAAAAGAAGAAGAAATTCAATGTTGGTGATACTGTTCGAATTAATAGAACCACCAATATTTTTGAAAAGGGGAAATATTTATGAAGCACTGAAATGTTTAAAGTATACAAAATTCTAGACACCATACCCACAACTTACGTACTGGGAGACTCCAAAGATGCTGAGATTCTCGGCGGTTTTTACGACTATGAACTGCAAAAAGTTAAAAACACTAGCGATCGTTACCAAATTGAAAAGATGATAAAGAGACGTACTCTTAGGAGTAAGAAACAGTTACTTGTTCGCTCGCTAGGATACAACTTGGATTTTGATTCTTGGGTCAGTGCTGAAGATATTAACAATGCCCAATGATTTCTATGTGACTTTCAAGTCCAATTTTTCTGATCCTCTCTACAATGATCTGAATAAAACAAGTGATTTTTGGACAAAACTCTCCCCCACCATTAAATTTGACGGAAAGTATGAAGTGGCTCTTGTCGATTGTATTCTTAGAAATACTTATGACATCCTTAGAAGGGAACATAAATGCAGCATAAAAGCTCGACCCTACGATTGGCCACTCATCTACGATCAGGATGATTATTGGCTACTCGTTAACCATCGAGATACAAATGAAAAAATAAATTAATGTGGATAAACATATATTGTATTATCCTACGAGGAGCCAAATAGCGTGTACGCTTTAGGTTGCACCCACAATCAAGGTCTGTTCGCTCGTAAAAAAGGATAAATTTATTGAAACCACTAAAAGGTGGAAGTTAATGTTTGCTATTTTCCACCTTCTGCAGATAAAACCATCACCCTATCTTATAGTCAAGAGAAGGTGCTTGGCTTTAAGCTCAATACAATCAATGGTAAAAGTGCCGGAAACTCTAATTTCATTTTGCTGACTACCCGCCTGCCTTCTCCACGGACACTTGTATATTTCTCTATGCCTTATTTGTGGAAAGATCTAGGGTTGGTAATTCAAATGTTCCCCTCCTACGAGTTCTTGAACGAAAAACCAACCAAGAACATGTCCATAACTACAATATAAAGCAACTGCAGTATATCCCCGTAAACACATCCTATTTGGAACTCTGTCAGTTAACACTAAGAACTGAATTAGGTGATCCCATAGCAATTTCAAAAGGTTTGGCTGTGATTACATGTCATTTTCGCCCCATCGTTCAACAGCAAGATGTCTAATAGAAAAGTGGTATTCACTTGTCCTGACATTGACTGCTATGTTAACATTCTTGGCCCAAGAACAGAGGGCAATGGAATGGACTATTACAAGGGTCGCTCGTCAATGTCTGGCTACGGTCTTGGCAGCTGGTTTGCTAAGTTGTTTTGCTCTTCACTACCACTGGCTAGAAAATATCTTGTACCGGCTGCGACAGATTTTGCATCCTCTACACTATACGATTGGGGCTCTGGCAAGGATTTTAAAAAAAGTGCTACGGAAAATCTTAGGTCCAGTTTGCGAACCCTTGGCGAGAAATTAAAACAAAATGGTAAAGGCTTAAAAAGGTCAAGAAACAATGCATCACTCATCAGTCTCCACTCAGGACGGAAACGAAAGACATCATCCCTTTTGTCAAAGAAAAGAAGGAAAAAGCTGACATGTAGTGTAAACAGAAGGCCCAGGAAGAGAATTGTTAGATAGAAACTTGATTTCTTCTCTTAAAATGTCCTACCTGCCACATAAGGATTCTCAACCTTCAATCACCGCCTCATTGAATCTATTCAATGCCGAAAATGTTGATGTGAGTGTCAAGCATGGATACTATGAACAATTTTATCCACTACAACCCCTCTCCAATATTATCCACTTTCAAATTTAGTCCAATGAAGACTAATTTATGAACATGTCTTCGACATTTATAGATTTGCAAATGAAAGTCCGGAAATCTGATAATACAATGCCAGTTCGAGCCGATGGGATATCCTATGAAAATTGTATACTACATAATTTATTTCGTCAAATTAGTGTCTACATCAACGGCACGCTGGTGAGCACAAGCAATAATTTATCAAACTATGCAAGCTATATGCAATTCATGCTGATGACACCCAAGTCATACAAGGAATTGAGAGGCGCCTCCAATGGATATGAATATATTACTAATACTGATAGTACAGATGCACTTATAAATGCTACAACTAGTGATTTACATCTAGTTGGAAAAATATACTATTAATTATTTAATATACTCTAATGGCTACTGGCCAATTTTATAGTAGATAAAAAACTGATGCTATCACCCTTCAATTTCATATTGAGAAAACAGGTTACCACAACCACTGATCTAAGTCTCTCCCTCACCTTAGCACTACTCCATGTACGCAAACAGCAGGTTATGAGTTCTGTTGCTTTGGCCGTGGAAAAACTAAGAGCCAATGGAAATAATATTAAACTGCTTGTTCCTCATACAATCACCAATCAACGTCATATTGCCATAGGGTCACGCACATTCACCGATTCATCCTTTATCAATTGCGAAATCCCCTCGAAACGTGCATTGGCATTTGTAAAAAGCACCTGTGCAATAGGATCATGGACTGAATGCCCACATAAATTCGAGATGTTTGGACTTTCATCTCTTGTGTGCAAAGTAAATGGTATCCCACTCTACAATCTATCTTTTGATAAATCCTATAGAACATTGTATGAGTTGACCATGCAAACCCTAGATCATGATTCGCAACTATTTGAAAATGGTATAACCGAAGATGTGTTCTCTGAAACACATGATATTATTGTATTGGATTTGTCTGGCGCACAGGATATGAGCATAGTACGTACGGGGAGTATGCGTTTAGAGTGTACATATTCAAACCCATTAGCTGTGAGTATTGCCCTGATCTCACTAAATCAATGTAAAACCTATTGGGAAATCACTCCCGAAGGCAGTGTTCTACTAGACTTGGCGCCATGAACACCAGTCAAATAATCAATGTATTTAATCTGGACTCCTACATGTCCCAGTACAAATCCAATTGTCTACCCTCAGACTATCTAGGAAAAATCAAAAGCGTCAACAATACCCTAATTATTGTTAATAGCAGTCCGTCGACTGTACTGACGGGTCATTGGCTATGCATCTTTCAAACGACGAAGACGATTGAATTTTTTGATCCTCTTGGTCTACCCTATACATTCTACACATCTCACATCAGCAACTATATTGAGAGCAGTGGGAAAACTATTATTCAAAATCAAAAGAGGGTGCAGGATCTAAAGACTAAAAGCTGTCGCTTCCACGCACTACTATATTTTGTGTTCCGATGTCGGGGTTATACTTACATGCAGTTTTTCAATATTTATAGTGACAACCCACGTCTGAATGACTTTCTAGTGGAAAATATACTTACATGTGTATTTATTATTGATTCTAGTGCCCTAAGTCCAAAGTGCTTAAAAAATGTTTGTGAATTTGCTTATTAATAAAATGTATATGTGAACCAATATCTTTAAATTTTTACTTTTAGATTTCTTCATCGGTGTATAGACAACTGTCGTGAATTACTAATGCTGGTAAATCATTTCGATTCACTGTATATTGATCTTGATTGAGTACAAAGCAAGGGTCACATTTTCTGCAGTACAATGTTGCTTCACTCTTGTCATATCTCTTTGCATAGTCAATGATACTATTTGCATTCATATTATGAAATTCACGAGTTTCAATCTGTCTATTTGAACCAATATCACATAGTGTTTTCAAGTGGTGAATCACATTCGGTGACTGCCAAATAAAAATCACTTGGTTTATAGTCATAGTAAGCAGTGTCATCACAGCGATGACGTAGAAACCAGATTGTCTTTTTACCCCAACAGTTGAATTGTGGACAAGATTCTTCTTCCCAGAATACTTTTAATCCACGACGATACCAATCCCGTAGAAATAAACTAAAATCACGTTTAGGATTCTTTCCAATCATAGGGGGGTAAGTATTCTCCCACTGATCGCATTTATCATTGTGACAATTGGAGCACAGGTGCCCTCTAGGGTGGGAGTCAAACACCTCCTCAAGACATGAATTACATCCTTTAATTGATACTGCATAGCCTCTATGTAATTTGCAAGGATTACATAATTTACACTTTTCACTATAGTCATCAATAATTGTACAATTCTCGTATTGAGTCCAACTGCCAAGAATGTACAAGCACAATGGGCATATATAGAACATTTTTTTGATTTTCGGGATCAACTCTCTCACAGATAAAAAGAAACTGATCATCCTCGCTCGATAAGGTCAAAGTGGAGGAAGGGGGAGAGGAGTAACTCTGTGACGTTATATTATTCGATGGAAGAGCCATGTACATCGGCAGTGAAAATTTATCTACGATGTTATTCCGCCTTGTTTCAATTAATATATCAATAAATTAGCTATAAGCATTTGAATCACATTCTAAAAGTTTCATACAATAGTCCAATGGGGGAGAATCAGTTTTCATTATATTGTCAAGTATTCCTTCGGAGAATATCTTATGATTGAGAGATAACTTAAGAAAATCATCATCCAAAATCCTATGTTTTTCAATAAATACTAGATTTAATCTAAGTCTCTCTTTCTCAAATTTATTCATTTTTCAGTCCTTTCACTCTAACCGCCAACTCTAAACTAACCTTGATTCGCTAGCTCTAACCACTTCCCCTTGATTACGCAATCAAGTTCGCGGAAATACATTTCTCCTTCGATTAAGCAATCAAGTTCTCGGACATCCACCTCCCCTTCGATTACGCAATCAAGTTCTCGGAAATTCACTTCCCCTCGAGTCCTAGATCAATAACATTGTTCCCGTTATAATTCAATGCACATTTGCAACCTTTGTCCAAGAATTATTACACATAGAAACAAGAAATAAATCAATCATGAAAATTAGGTCATTGACAAACTTTGATTACGCAATCATTTTACCACGTGTTCTTCCTAATGACTCTATCGCGTGCCCAAAACAACAACAACATTGACCTTGACCCCCATTAGACTCGATCGATAATCCTTGAATAAATTATGTAAAAAAGTTGTAGGTGGCAGCACGGGTGAGTCCTGGGAGATATTATGGCATCTCTACTATTGCCCGTAGAAATAGACGACAGAATATGATTTTAGCCTGATTTGTCTTAAAATTCCAGGCGATGTAAGCACCTTCATTAAAATTTCAGAACCAAATTACCCTCCATTAAGACAATTGCAAAAATTAGGGAAACAAATCTGGTTGTACAGATTCGCGACGTCTTTTTTTAGCAAACAATAAAACATAACTGTTTTTAGTGAATGATCTTGACAAGCCCGTATCCAGGGGGGAGGGAGGTAGGGGGCTTGAGCCCCCCCCTAGAAATGTTTGTCCGAGTCGTAAAAAACGTAATAAAAATGAATGTAAACACATTTTCGATGCGTTTTTTAAGTTTTTTGTATCCCCCCCCCCAAAAAAAATATCCTGGATACGGCCCTGGACCTTATTTTAACATACATTTATTTAAAGAAACAAACCATTACAACAAAGTTTGAAAAAAACAATTTTGAATAATTTAATGGATTAAGATACGAGTATATTCAAGATGTCAAGAGGATGTGGGCCAGGAAAGTTTCTACCTTTTTTCAACTGCTTTTTCAACCTTCTGCTTTTTCAACCATCTGCTTTTTCAGCCACATCTAGTGTAAATTTTTAAGTTCTAGGGGGGACAGCAGCCCTCCTGCCCCTCCCACCGTACGTCCATGTTTTTGCTTGTCTTTTTTTTATTACGGCTCTTTACTTTTCTTTGAAAAAGTTCTGTTTGGAAAATGTTCTGTTTAACTGCCACAAAATCACAATGTGATTTCCAACTTAAATTAAAATAGAGACTACAGCCTAAGTGCTGAACACCATTTACATGCTTTAAAAATTCCCCATTAAAGATAATCTTATTATCTAAAATACAGGAAACTTCATTTCTTTAAAATGTCATGAAATTTGTTTTTGAAATATTCACTACCAAATAACTAGAATTTGTAAAACTTATCAATTCAGCGAGGGCCTTATTTGTCTTCTCAATTAACTGGTTCAGACAAGTAGCTGTAATCGTAAACACCGTGTCATCAGCAAAAGACGTTATCAGTGCACCTGATACATAAAAACGCATAAGTGGGCCAAGCACGGAACCCTTAGGCACACCAGAATTAACGATAAAATAAACGATAAGAATAAACCCCTAGATCCCTAAACGGCTTAGCCTACGCAATAAAATTTTATGAACCACCGTGTCAAAAGTCTTTCTAAAGTCTATAAATACTGAAAGTACCAGTACACTTTTTTAGAGAGCACCATTGATGAAATCTGTTAGGTGCTGGACTGCATTTATTGCAGAGTGGTTTTTCTTGAAACCAAACTGGGTATCACTAAGAAACCGTAAGTAGTCAGATGGTTATTAAGTCGTCGATGCATCACTTTCTCATGCAGCTTAGTAAATACGGGCAATATTTAAATCAGCCTCCAATTAGACGAATCAATCTATGAACCCCTTTGTGAAGCGGAATAACTCTTGCCTCTTTCAGCCGAGTAGGAAATTCACCTTTCTTTAAAAAAAAGGTTAATCAAAAATACAATACAAGGAAACAAATATGCCATAGCATGCTTGAACGTTTTCAGATGAATTCCATCATTCACTGAAGATCTTGATTTTACCAATCCTTTTATCTGTTTTATTTCTTCAACGTTAATTTCATCTGCAGACATTTCCAATCCAACTCCCCTTTCATCACTAAACATCTCATTAATTTAATTATTTTCATCGTACGGATTCTCACTTATTGATTCACCAATCTTAGAAAAAATTTTACCAAACAAATTACCACTTTGTCATTTCCCTCAACAAATTTACCATCAAAGATCAGACTAGGAGGAATCTCGGTCTCTTACTTCTTATTTACGACTTCATTTATAATATTCCAAGTCGTTTTCGTATTGCCTTTGTTTTCCTTAAATGTCTCTCCATAATATTAGCGGATGCATGACCTCCTTAGCCGATTTACTTTATTACGGATTTGTTTAAATTCATTTCGATCTTGACTATGGTTACTATTTAAATAACTCAAATACAATGTATTTCTCCTTCTAATTGAGTCTAGTAGCTCCATAGTTACCAAAGGTTTCCAGGGATCCTTTTTTCTCACCTTTATGCTCTTTACTCGGCAAGTTCTCTCAAATATTGGCTGCAATGTGTCCATGAACTTAACGAATGCCGCAGAAGCACTTTCAGATTCTTCATAAACTGGTTTCCATGACACGATACTTAGTTCCTCTCTAAACTTCTGTAGGTTCTCTTTTTTTAGTTGCCAAAGTAGCCCCAATTCTAGGCTTATACCGTGTCAAGAAAGCCACTGACTTAAAAAAAGCTCCCCAGACATAAGTTAGGTTTGGGATCAGTTCATTCAACAATTAATATTTACCAAATCATATTATTGAGTTACAACTAAAGTGAATATACCACTCGATGCCCTTTTTTAATGCTCTTTACGAATAAACTTTTGGCTATCTTGAAAAGTATTTTGAATGGGTAAATATTTACCAAATCATATTATTGAGTTAAGACTAAAGTGAATATACCACTCGATGCTTTATTTTATGCTCTTTACGAATAAACTTTTCGCTATCTTGAAAAGTATTTTGAATGGGTAAATACCTACCAAATCATATTATTGAGTTACGACTAAAGTGAATATACCACTTGATGCCTTATTTTATGCTCTTTACGAATATAATAATCATCTTTGTCGGAAATGAATTTTAACCCCCACTCCTATATATACCAATTCGGGGTATATATTTACACATTAGGGGGGTGGAGGTACTTTTATTTCTGATGTAAATGAGAGGTAAGTTCAAACTTTCCCCCCACCCACCTCCCTAATGTGCAAATATATACCCTGAATTGGTATATATAGAGGTGGGGGATAGAATTATTTCCGACAAAAATGATTATTATATTCGTAAAGAGCATAAAAAATGGCATCGAGTGGTATATTCACTTTAGTCTTAACTCAATAATATGATTTGGTAAATATTTACCCATTCACCTAGGTCAAATACTTTTCAAGTTAGCCAAAAGTGCATCATCTGGAATTTTACCCCTATGTAGGCTATATTGTTCACATAATACATTTTGGAGAGAAAAATTATTATATAGCCCGTGCCCCTTGACTCTCCGGATGTAGAACCCTCTTGCCTCCCCCAATAAAAATGCTGGAGCTACGCCCCTGCCCCGCCCACAATACATTCCTGCGTAGGCCCTTACCAAAGTCCATTAGAGCTTACCTCATTAATATTCCTTTTAGTTTCTTCTCCCAAGTCACTCATTACTTTCAACGGTACGAAAACTAATATTCATTCATAAGATAAGTCGGGCTTAATCATACCTACGCTATTTTACCACTAGTATCACTTCTTTGCTCGAGAACGAAAGATCACTCTCGCTGTGTCATAATTATGCAACGTTGTTTAATCGTTTCTTTGGCCATTCATAAATCTAACTTACAAGCTTTATAACACGTGGTAAACTACTCTTTTTTTGGAAGGTGTCCCTTTTGTTATGCTTTTAAGTACATTATTGGGTAAATTAATGCGTCAAGACACGTGTTTCTGATAGTAAACTCCCTAAAGGCTTAGTACCTGGCTAAACAAAGGGATTATACGCTATCTTTCGAGGTGTGCAAGATATTGTGGCTTTAATTCCGTCGTCTGTGGCACTAGCCCTGACCGTCTTTATACATCCTGTCTCTGGCTATAACCTACATAAAATCATAGCATAAAGACTTAGCTATGGAAGACTTACCCCTAAGAACCCCGTACCTGGAAAACTATTCCCCAGGAATACTTTGCCGTTGGAAATTTAGCCGTTTGAAAACTTGCCTCGGAAAAACTTTGTCCCTGGAAAACTGAACCCCAAGGAAGGCTTAATTCAGGAAAACTGATCCTTCAAAATCTAGCTCTTCAGATTTTCAAAAAATCGCACCGAGAAAATTACCAAAAATAGTAGCCATAATTAACCAGGGGCGTAATTTGCTTTGGGGCAGGAGGGCAACTGCCCCTCCCAGCCATCACTTTCACCCCCCCCAACAGAAAATTAGTTTCTCCCAAAATCTTCTCAAAACTAAGATAAACCTACATAATTCACGTATCAACAGAAAAAGATTAGTCTTTTTAGTACATATTTACCTTTATATTACTTTTATAGTACTAAATAGTACCTTTATGGTACTAAATGGCTTTTTTTAGTTTTTACTGTCATTTTCACATGATTATGGAAAACTGGTCCCAACTTTACCCCCTCCCCCCGAATTTTGACGAAATTACGCCACTGTACTGAACTTACTCTAAAAAGAAATTGGACCGTTAAAAACTAACCCGCAAAAATTGCCCAGCAAAGCTTGCCTCCAAAAAACTGCTGAAACATAAAAAAAAAACAGTTTTCAAATGAAAGAGTGCAACACTCCATTAAAACCAGCATTAAAATAAGAGAGGAAAGCTTGAATTAGTAAAATCTTGTTTACAACTGTGTAATATATTCTAAAGATACTCTTGAAACTCAAGTTACGAAAAGGTTTCAGAATTTGTAAAGCCACCGAGTGGAAACAATGCGCTTATTTACGAGGGCTACGTTTATCTGAAGCATAAGATTTGGCCTGAAGGAAGAACATCTTGGCCTTGCAGCAATATCAGAACTGCAAGGTCATCCTAAGATTTTGCGTATATACACTTTTGATAACCTGGTTGCATATGGTATCTTTTGATTTAGTTTAACATCTTACTCAGAATTCCTTGAAGTTTCACCTTAACATCCTTAGGGGGCATCTAAAGGGGTAAGTGTGGGGGGGGGGGGTTGCCGCCCTCTGATCACTTTCAAGCATCCCCCTGAAAATGTCTTGAGAATTTCAGCTTAATAATGTAAGCCGTCACTGAGATTTTGCTGGTACGCCCTTTTGACAATCAGTGTGAAAATAGTGTGTTTTGATTTTGTTCAATATCCCTCTCTGAATTCCCATAAATACTCCACAATTTTGTGTTTTGACTTTACACATGGTGTGTTTTGTTTTTGCTCAATATCCCTCCGCCGGAAATTCCTGACAGTAATCGCAAGTAAATTTAGTCATGAGTAGTCGCAGTTGTAGCAGTAGTGGCCCTGAAAGTTTCGAGTTAATGCCATTACTCGTTCCTAAGATATTGCAAATACACCTTTTTGATAACTTAGATGCACATAGTCTTTTGATTTAGTTCATCACGCCCCATAATTTACCTCAATCAAAATTCACACAGGATCAAATATTCTCCCCTGGTTATAATTGTAAGATCTTTTGACCGTTCGGAAAAAATGGCGGTTCCAAATTCAACGCCATGTGTCGGGGGCATCTTAAAGAGCAAGTGGGGGTGGGGGAAGGTGGCTGCGTTTACGGATGGAAGATGGCAGATTGCCAAAGATTGTATTTTCTTGCGATCCATGTGGGGCCAAACAAAAAGCCGGTAGTCCCCGAATGGGTGGGACAATTTTATAACCAAGGGCAATGGACAGGGGGGGGGGGGCAAAGAGTAAAGCTTTGAAGAGACCGGGATATAGGAGGAGCGTGCGCAGTTGTGTTGGCCCCAGGGCGCTTGGTGCTCAAGTGAGTTATTAGTAGTAGAAGTAGCAGCAATATTTCAAAATATCTAAAACGGTGTTTTATTGGTGGGATAGAAGGATATGCGGAGCGCCTTGTCATTTCAAACCGTTTCCCACCCAGCTGAATTTTTTCCCACAAAAACTAAACCTGAAAAGGTCAACGAGGCGAAATTCTACGCGATAAAACTTCAGAGAGAAAAATCGAACGAGAAAGTGATGACTGAAAGAAGCAGAACTCAATCCACATAAAGTTTAACCTGGAAAAAACCGACCACTCTGCACGAGAAAAACCACCGCATAACAAACAAAGCTAATACCCAATTCAGAACTCAATATCTTAAAAGAAACAAAATACATAGCCTCACATTTGATTCTGTCCACTTTGAAGTCATACTGACTAGCAGAAGGACACAGGGAAATCACCTCCTTCCATAAGATTGGTCTGAGGACCCCTGGAGAATCTGAAACATTTTTGAGATTTTGACCAGGTGTTTCAGAATAATCCTCTTAGGATCTGGTCAGTCTGGATTGGAAACTCAAACCCCGGACACCTTTTCTGCGGTCTGAATATATTAAGAGTATATTATTGAGCCCAAATTTTCGAATTTTCATGGGGATCACTCAGCCAATTTTAGAAGGATCCCTGCATAGTCCGTGTCCGTGTACAAGTATGATTTAAAATTAGCTAGATTCAAATGCTGAGTTGCACATTTTTTTCGAGACTGCAACATTAGTTTCATGAGCACATAATCTCATTTTTCTACAAGGAGTGAAGTGAGGAGTCACTCAGCTGTATGATATATATGGCAACGCTGTTTAATTCAATCCTCCGGACATTGACTAGAGGCACCGAAGAGTTTTGGTAGCATCACATGATGTTTAAATATGACAATGCTATATAAATTTTTATCAAAGATCTTCGCTTTAAAATTTTCGGTAATGAGATAAAATAATTGATCATCTCCCACATAGAATGGTTATATGTCATCTCCCATTGACATATATATTTAACATTCTTAACAGAGTGAAGTTCTATTAAGGAGCCGTTTAAGCAAAGACGTATCCAGGATTTTTGTTCGGAGGGGGATACAATAAAAAGTTTTAGAAAACGCATAAAATTTTTGTTTATATAAATTTTTGCTACGTTTTTACCCTATGGACAAAAATTTCAGGGGAGGGGGGGATCAAATTCCCCAGCCCCTCGATGGATATGGCTTTGCCATTAACATGATCCACACAATTCAAAGTTGAACTCATAAAATGCCAAGGACATCAACATGAAAACCTTTTTTGCCTCTTAGACCCCTTTTAGGTCTATTCATACCTGCAAACGACGATTTTTCTTTTGATTATTTTAAAACTATGGACTTTTTAGGGCAGGCAATGCCACACTTTCATCAGTATTGCCACGATATACTGTGAAAATGAATAAGTAAGATTAATAAGTTAAATTTGGCAAAACTTTTTGACCGTTAAAATTCAAACATTAACAATGTGTTAGTCCCAAAGACAACTATACTTTCAAAGAAAAGCTACTTCTTCCTCAGGTGTTTGGTGACCTATGTTTTAAGCTTATTTGTTTTCATGATTTTCCTTTTTTTAATTTCGCACCCACAACTACCAAAAACTGCATATGGAGGTCATTTTTCTTTAAAACTGAATTCACGATTGTCGCTATTTTTAAAGATGTATATAATTGACTAAGTTTCCACTAAAACAATTCAAACAATTAGATTTCATCTTCACTGTCCTTGGTACTTTGAGGTTGGGTCGAGGTACATGTATGATTGGGAAAGTTTCCATTTAATCAGTTAAAATAATCAGATTTCCATTTCATTGTCCTTGGTACTTTGAGGTTGGATTGAGGTACATGTATGGGTGGGTAAGTTTCCCTTAATCAATTTAAACAAATAAATTTCCTTTCCACTCTCCTTGGTACTTTGAAGTTGGGTCGAGGTACATGTATGATTGGGCAAGTTTCCACTTAATCAGTTAAAATAATCAGATTTCCTTTTCATTGTCCTTGGAGCTTAGAGGTTGGGTTGAGGTACATATATGGTTGGGTAAGTTTCCTTTTAATCAATTCAAACAATCAGATTTGATTTTCAGCGTCCTTGGCGTTTTAAGGAATCGAACTAGCTGAAAGAGGAACACACATAGACAAGTCATGATAGTAAGCTAAGTTTTATTGCATAAAATAGAAAATATTTACCTACAATGAGAAAATAGTATAGCCTAGACATAGTTGAGTATTACCAAAAACTAAGATGAATATCAAATAAAAGTGTTATCTTCACCTTTTCGAGGGAACTGCGGATTAGATTTGCTTTGTAGAAGATCTCGAATTAGAGCCGCCTTTTCCTTTTGAAGTATCGTGATTAACTCACTCTTTCTGCTCACTTCCTAAAAAATATCTTCATCATGAAAAAAAGACATTGTTTTATCCGTAGGTAATTGATATATATGATTAGTTCTGGCCCGTAGACAGCAGCAATAGAAAAGTGGTGCCCCAAAAGATGGGTGTAAATGACCCATGCGCACATTCCTGGGTTTGGTGGTGCCCGGGGAAAAATAATTATAGAACCCCCTCCCGACTCAAATATAAGCAAAAAAGCCGAATCAAAGGAAAATTTTTATCAAAGTGGGCAACCCCCCACGAAGGTGCCAGGGGCAGCTGCCCCGGTCATCTCCCCCCCTCCCCGTTGAACGGTCCTGCCCATGTGCCCAAAAATCGGCACGTGATTTGTGGGTTCGTTCCCTTGTTAATCAGTTGCAAGATAAAAGAACGTAATTAGTTTTAAAAAACTGAATTATTGGAACTTCACGGAAGGTGGATAATAGTGAAGCTTTTGGCAGATTGGGATGAAAGGACGGCTGCATGGCTGTGTTACCCTCATGTGACTTGGTGCTGCAACAAAGCGCAAGTAGAAGTAGTATTGCGACTATTCTTAAGCAGAAAATAATACTATTAAATTCTTTTCTGAGTTAGACTAATACCTTTACCCATATTTATTTACCAATAATATTCATCCATCTAAAAATAGTATATACACGCAGTATAAGAAACAAGAGTTTAAATTTTGAAGTCATCAGAGGAGATCTTGGAATAGTAATCTTCAATCCTGCTGCTAAAATGGTTCATCATCTCAATCCCATCGAATTCTCATTTGAAAATTTTGTTCATTTCATCCATATCATAAATACATTAGTGCACTTATTTAACAGAAAGAATTGACTCCCCGACTTATCCGTTTGGCCAGCCTAGGATCCGAATTAGTATTTTAAGGTGGCAAAAAACACTATGATGTGGCGCTATCTCTTTTCTTGCTTAAGAAGGACATTTTAATACAATTATCCGTTTTAGCATGGCAAAACAAAAACCACTAGGTTGTGGCGCTATCTCATTTGTTGCTTAAAAAGGAAATTTTAATGCAAATATACGTTTTAGCATGGCAAAAAAACAGTAGGTTGTGGCGGTAACTCTTTTGTTGCTTAAGAAGGACATTTTAATAAAAAAATACGTTTTATCTTAGCGAAAACAAACGAAATGTAGGGGATCTATATCTTGTTTTGATAAAAATTTAAATTTTAACGAAAATACCCGTTTTAGATTGAAAAAAAACAACAACAGTAGGCTGTGGCGCTATCTCTTTTGTTGCTTAAGAAGGACATTTTAATACTAATATACTTTTTAGAGTGGCAAAAAAAAACATTATGTTGTGTAGATATCTCTTTTGTTGCTTAAAAAGGACATTTTAATACAATTATCCATTTTAGCATGGCAAAAAAAAAAAAACAGTAGGTTGTGGCGCTATCTCTTTTGTTGATTAAGAAGGAAATTATAATGCTACTATCCATTTTAGCATAGCAAAACAAAAACATGAGGCTGTGGCGCTATATCTTTAGTTTCTTAAAAAGTACATTTTAATGAAAATATCCGTTTTTGCATGGCAAAAAAAAACAACAAAAGGTTGTGGCGCTAACTCTTGCGTTGCTTAAAAAGGACATTTTAATACAAATATCCGTTCAAAAGAGCCTTCTTCTAATTTTCTACGACTAATCCATCTCGACCTGAATAACCCTAGTGAAGAAAACAAAACGAACATACATCTATGACTATTCTTATCAAAAAATACGAAATTTTTTATTCTCGCAGACAGAGGTTTGAAACTTCTCTATATAGGAATCTATGAAATTTTCGCATTGACGGTGTAATTTTCATTAAGATCAACTCTAGTTTTACGAATGTTTACCCCCTTTACTAAATATAAACACATTTTCTTGTTCTACTAGCTTCCGCTGCTACTCACTTCCGATACTTATAAGCTTCTGATAAAATAAACTTGGTAAATTTCCAGTATTAGCATTTCAAAGCGACATCATTTAAATTTGACCAATAAACCTTCAAAAAAGCAGTGAATTTTTATACTTCTTAAAAACGGTTAAACTGTTAATTTCTTAAATTTGGATTTATTTGACAGACTACTTGTTTAATTTTTATTTTTATTTTTTTTTTTCATTTTGTAATTATTTTTATTTTTGTATATCCTTTAGTAAATTTTATTTTATCTTTTTTTTCATTTTTTAAATTCTTTATTTGTTTTTTTTTTACTTTCATTTTATTTTCTTTAAGGGCTCTCACATTTATTTCTTCAGAAAATCTATCCTTTTGTTCCCGGTATTTTACTGCTGAGCTACAAACACACATTCCACAAAGTAGGCTGGTGTATATGTTTGTTTGCAAACACGGCAATAAACCAATATATAACCTATATATCGGCTATAGCCTATAAACCGAAGTTAAAACTACTCAATCTTCAAATATTGACTTATTTCATATACGGGCTACAGGCTTTCGAACTTTATTTACCTTTAAATACCTCAAAAAAAGGAAACTTTACAAAATAACATTTCACTTCAAATTCTAGCTCAAGATTAAGCACCTTTTTCTTAGTTGGAAGAGGAAAAGATATACTGTAAATTTGATAAACACAACCTCCTCCCCACAAAAAGCGTAATATTACCTTAAAACTTTACTTTATTTGCGTTATCGGCCTCTAACTGCAAGCAGGCACATCTTTTTCACAAGGGCATATACTTACAGCAGATTTTTTGCTAGTTCCATTTGCGGGCAGTAAGAGGGGGGGGGGGGGGGCTTACTGGTCTCAGCCAATCAGCATCTGCTTTTTTCAGCTGATTAATACCGTTATTTTTCAATGATCATTCCTAACAAGGACATGAGCCCTCCTCTAGGAACAAAACTAATAACGCTTTTTTTTTCTTTCCTTTGGTATTAATTTTTCTTCTTTTTTTCTTTATTTTCATTTACCATTTTTTTTCTCTGTTTTTTTCTTGGCCAGTAGTTCTAGATAACTTTCCATATACTTTCTGTCAATTCATCATGGGGTTTGACAAGCTTAGCTTTCAATAGCCAGTTTTCCTAACAGGATTTCGCACTTTTTGCCAAAATTATAGACTTCCTGGGTCTCCAATGCTACATGTTATTTAAGGATTGTTTCCACTGCAAGGCGTTTAAAGGTCATCTTAAACACCTATTAAAAACTCCACATAGAAGGAAATGAAGAAAGAAAAAGAATATGTAATTGTGTAAAAAGAACGTTTTTATCGGTTCTGTTTCAGTTGGCTTTACAGGTCCAAACCCACTCATCTTGAATAAAACAAAATTTAGTCGCAATAGAGAAAATCCAACACTAATAAATAGCGTTTGGATCCATAAATGACTCAAAGCAACACCTAAACGTGGATGCTGTGGCTATGATTGTAGAAAATTGACGGGATGTGTCTTAAGGACCAAAAATGTCCTAGATATGCTTCTTCAGTTCTTCTATACTGAACTCCTAGACGAAGCAGTACGACCATGTAACAATGGCGTAATTTCGTCAAAATCCTGGAGGGAGGGGGGCAGGTAAAGTTGGAGCCAATTTTCCAAAATCAAGTAAAAATAACAGCGAAAACGGAAAAAAGAGCCATATAGCACCATAAAGGCAAAGATATACTAAAGAAAACTGACCTGTTTCTCTGGATGCTTGAATTATGCAAGCTTATCTTAGTTTTGATAAGATTTATGAAGAGACTAAATTTCAGCTGAGGGGGGGCAGGTGCCCCCCTGACACATAGCAAATTACGCCCCTGCTATCTAAGATCTAGATCATCCACTAGATCTTATTAGTTTTTTACTTTAACGGGCCTTGTTAAGTTTACTTATGTGTTCCTTTATTATTCTATACGATCAATACATATCACACTCAGAAAAACGCCACCAGTTTATTCTTAGCTGGAACCTAGTAAAGAAAGAACCCCAGGGAATCAGGCTAATTGAAACAAGTGTTTGTACAACCTTCTTCTTTGTCTTTGGCAGTAGCAAAATTTTGACTTTCATTGGATCAAAGGTTAAACTATTTAACTTTTTCGTCAGTGTTGCGACGTTGAACAGTATAAAAATACGCAAAAATGAATCGGTTAAGATTGGCAATGCTTTTCTTTCGTAAAAATTGAAACATTAAGAATATTTAATTTCCAAAGACAATTACACGCTAAAAAGAAAGTAGTGCGATCTTGAGCTGCTAAGTGTTAAACGTTTCTAGCGAATTTAACGTAGCTTACCTGTGTTAGCTGATGATTTTGATCTTTGAGTCTTTCGACAACTCTGGACACCTCTGACGAATCCCTTGGAGGAGGAGGAGCTGAGGATCTTACAGCCAAGTTAAAATGAGACGGAAACTGGTGGTCACGGATCATATTTAGCTGACGAGTGACATCTTCAATCCGGCTTATTTTAAAGTCTAGTCGCTCCCTCTGGGCTTCAGATAGGGGCTCCTGAAATGAAAAAAGTAACATTTTAGTTTAATTCTTTTTTCTCTTCTTCTTTCATGAAACAGAAAACAAGTCGTCACTCAAAGTTAAACGAGATTTCTAATTCTAATTTGATGCATTTGCAGAGGCGTGTATTATTCGGTATATGTAGCCATGATTTTAAGTAATGTTTACGAGATAAAAACTACAGTTTTGAGCAAAAAAAAAAAAAAAAAAATCGATTGACAATGATTCGGTACCTGTGGTCCAAGCCAAATTATCTAATTTGGCGCTAATAAAGGCCTTACGGAAGAAGCATTACGGATGAGCAAATGACCATCAGGTCATTTTGCTCGTTGACATGATTTTGCGCAAATTTTTTATTCATTCATTATTTTTTAACCTTTAACCCTTAGTTTACCACATGCTGTGATTTACGAAAAAGCGTAATTTGAAATAAGCATTTATTTTGCGAAAAAACGCGCGTAAATCCTTCAAAATCGCAATCGTGATGCGGAAAAACCAAAACTACTCTTACTTTACCTTATTGAAGGTTGGTTTCAATCCATTTGCAGCTGCAAAGCCTCTACTATTGCTATGCAGAAAGAAAATAATGGTATTTACAGATATTTAAGAAATTCACGAAATTTCAAATTAGCTACTCACATTTTCCCGCACAAGCACTGATAAAAATCTTCGGCTAAATCGCTGCGGTTTTCCCCAAAACGTAGTATGTGGCAACTAAGAATAAGCAATCACAAAAATGACACCAATACCGTCATTTCTTAAGACACTTATATAACAAAAACAGGAATGAAATATGTTTTTCATATAAAAACTAAAACTAAGAGTATCCTAAGATCCAAATAAGGTACTAGAAAATGGTCATTTCACTCAGCATACTTCGTTTAAAGGTCAGACATAAAGCTCCCAAGGGCAAGCCTTTTTTAAAATCTAAAACAGCTGTTGAATTACTACAGCTAAACCTCAAGGTTTTGAATTTTGAAATAGAGTTAGTCTTTTTTAAATACAAGACAGCTGTTGAATTACTACAGACAAACTCTAGGTTTAAAATGTTTAGATCTAGTTTTTTTTTTATTTAAAGCAGCTGCTGAATTAATATAGCCAAACCTCGATGTTTTGAATTTTTAAATAGACTTAGTCTCTTTTAAATATAAAACAGCTGTTGAATTACTACAGCCGAACTCGAGGTTTTAAATTTTTACGTATAGTTTTTTTTTTTAATTTAAAATAGCTGTTGAATTAATACAGCCAAACCTCTAGATTTTGAATTTTTAAATAAAGTTATTCTTTTTTAAACACAAAACAGCTGTTGAATTACTACAGCAAAACTCGAGGTTTAAATTTTTAGGCACAGTTATTTTTTTTTAATTTAAAACAGCTGTTGAATTAATACAGCCAAATCTCAAGGCTTTAAATTTTTAGATATATTTTTTTTAATCCAAAACAGCTGTTAAATTACTACAGCCAAACTTGGCTGTAGGTTTTAAGGTTTTAATATTTAAATTAAATTTTTAAATTTTAGATATTGAAGTGAACCAGCACACAGGGTTGATGTACCGGAGAAGGATCCATGCTCCAAATGCCCAAAAATTCTGAGTAAAATCATAGTTTTAAGATTTCAAAAGTGAACTTTTTTTTTAGCACGCTTTTAAAATACAGCTTCATCTACCAGAAAAATATTCAGACTCTATGATGTGATTGTGTCAGATTCTATTGCTTTGTGGTACTATGCAGAACTTTGCATTTTACGCACATGTAACAGCAGTTGCCTACTGCTAAGTTCAATCAAGCAAAAAATATTATTATTAAGACAAATACACAATATTAGTAGGCAATATATGGAAACTAATTAGTGTTAATACAAGCTTTCAAACCAATTTCTTGTCGTTTCAATTTTCCACTTCTGTAATACAAGTGTAAGGTTAAAAGCAAGGAAAACACATTAAACTAATTTACTTTGGCTTTTTTATCGACAAACGAAACTAAGGTTTGGCGGCCATTATGTTTCCATTAGTGTATTTTATTCTGATATAACTATTTCTATTCCCATGGAGTATACCTCGCGTAAATGCAGTATACTAATATACCCCAAGTATAAAAATGAAAGTATAAACTCATGAAACTTATGAAAATTCCTGAATCATCCAATTTTCTATTTTATTAACACACTCACGATAATCTAATATGACTCTTTCTTCACTTATAGATTGTTAAAAAACTATTTTTACAACGTGTGTAGTGTAAATCCATTCAGCTGAAACGAACGGGAGTCATTAAATGTTTTTCGGAGGGGGGGGGGGGAATGGTATCAAGCACAAAAAAGGTGAATTTTCAGCATCAAAGCTTCAGATTATCCCCTCCTCCCAAAGGCTTCTGGCGAAAAGACATCAGCAATCTTGGGGACCTCCCTTTCGGCGTACAGGTAGTACGTTGCAGCAAATATTAAAGAACCATCCCCTTCTTGAAGGTGAGTAAAAGGTACTTACAAGAACCTGAGACTGTCCAAGACTTCGGATTTGATCTTGGAGCTCCATCAACTGTCTTTGAAAGTGTAACCTTGCTTTCTCAACAGCTTCTAGACCAAGCTTAACAGCTTGTCTTTCCTTCTCGATCAATTCGACACGACGCAGCTGAAAGACACGTAAAACTTAAAAACAAAACCTCAAATGAGGTTAGATAAAAAAAAATCCAAGAGAGCTTAGATTAGCCAAATCCTCCAACTTAAACGAAAAAACGATGAGCCAAAATTTCGATACAAACACCGTCCTTATTGTCTAATAAGGTCATTATCAAAAGTCATATGGGAGGAAATCCTTTGTGGCATTTTTGTCGGGCACAAGCTCTCTGTGGTAATAAAAAACATATCTTTTTTTCAACTCGAAAACAAATCTCAATTAAAAAAAAAACATCTTCTAATCATAGGTCTAAAAGGATTGTTCCTCTAAACCCATGCATGACATCCGGACTTCTCAAAAGCTGGAGAAGGAAGAATAATCTCTGGAGAGCTTATAAATGCGCTACACTTTCAGCAGGTGCTATTCGTCTGTGTCAATTCAAGATCTACCGGAATATATATAATTCCTTGTGTAGGAAAGCCAAATCTCTGTATCTAAATAATTTTGCTGCTTGTGGCAATGATATTCGTAAAACTTGGAAGGTAATAAATTCTGTACTTAAACCCGGTTCTCAATCTAGCTCTTTACCAATGAGTCTGGCCCTTAGTGATGAAGCTATCGGGAATGAGCTTAATGTCAAAGAAGGATTGACTTCATTCTTCGCTAATATTGGTAAGAATATTACTTCTACAGTTACTTTGTCTCGGCCTAAGCCGGACTTTATATCTTACCTCGGGCCATCTTTTGTTAAGTCTATGTTTCTAGAGCCAGTAACAGTAAGTGAAATTACTAAAATTGTTAATGGCTTAAAAAACTCGTCTTCATCTGGGCCAGATTCTATCCCTAATAAGGTAGTTAAGTATATTCTTCCTTCAATAGTATTGCCTCTAACAAAACTTGTTGATCTTTTATTTGAATGTGGAGTTTTTCCGGATGCTCTCAAGCGTGCTCAGATTATTGTTTTCTATAAGGGTGGACCAAGAAATGATCCGGCAAATTATCGACCAATTTCTATTTTATCAATATTTAGTAAAATATTTGAAAAGGCTATGATTTCTCGTCTCCTTACTTTCTTAAAATCTAGAAACTGTGTTCATGATTTTCAATTTGGTTTCCAAATGAAGAACTTCACTGAACATGCCTGTTTGACCCTTTTGAATTTTATTCATTCTGCGTTAGATTCGGGATTGATTTCGGCTGCTGTATTCCTGGATATTCGTAAGGCTTTTGATTCCTTAACCCATGAAATTCTTCTATCAAAGGTGTCTCATTTTGGCATAAGGGAAAGTGTTTTTTTTGGTTCCAGTCTTATTTGAAGGATAGGTTAATTTCTGTTGATCCACTTTTCCAGTCACCCTCACAAGTGAATTTTGGCGTCCCCCAGAGATCAGTTTTAGGGCCTGTGCTATTTTTGATTTATGTGAATGATCTTTATTATGTAGTAAAAAAACAGAAACTTATTAATTGCTGTAGACTTTGTCATCCTAAGACTTCCCTTGCCCATAGTGGCAACTATAGTTCAGCTTCTTCTGATGTCCTTGTTTGTTTTGCTGATGACAGCACACTTGGCACTTTGGGAAACTGCGAATCCGAGCTTCGATTGAATTTGGAAAATTTGTTTGAGAGGGTGATTTTATTGCGTGATGCTAATTATCTTACTCTAAATTTTTCTATGTCCAGTTTTTTTTTATTTTTTCGCGTGTTTCTCAGGTTTATCTCCAGTCTTCAGAAATTCAACAGGCAAATGGAATAATTCATAGATCTAAGGAACGATATGTTCGTTTTTTGGGTATTCTTGTTGATGAAAACATATCTTTCAAACTCACATTGATTTTATTAAAATGAAGATATGCAGGAGTCTCGGTATTTTAAGGAAACAGACATACTTTTCCTGGATCAATTTTGAAATCCTTTTTCACTGCTTGATCCAATCTTACGTTTCTTACTGTCCAATTGTGTGTATGTGAACTTTTCCTTCACTGTTAAAACCACTTTCTAAGGTGTACAATAAAGCTAGAAACCTCATACAGGAAACTAATCGTTCATTAGTTATAGCATTACTTGATCTTGGGTCACTATACATTCTTTCGTGTGCATGTTTTACTTTTGCTCAGCTTCATGGTGACCTCCCCCGGCCCCTAAGTGTTCCGCTATCTTTTACCTCTGATCAAAATAATTATAATCTTCGTAATATGACAAATCATGTTCAAGTTCCATTTACTCTTTGCATAAGGTCAGATTTTAATCCAATAATGGCGAGTCATATTGTTTGGAATAAGTTGCCTGAATCAGCTTGAGGGTGCCACTCATTCGGTTTGTTTAAAAAAATTATTAAAATTCTTTGGCTTCGTAGAAGTTATTTTTATGTATATTTTTATTCATTTTTTTTATTATTTTTTTTGCGTCTATTTAATCTAATTAATTAATTTATTTTATTTATTCTATTTTTTCTATAGTTTTCATTTTATCTTTAGTATGTGAGTAAGTGATCATTTTAAATTTTCTTTTTTTTTTCATCCCTGAGTAAGCAATTCATATTTCTTCCCCCTTTGTACAGGCCAATGAGGCTTTGGGGGAATAATAACATGTAATATTGTATGTGTATCTAATGAAGAATAAAACTTATCTTACCTTATCCTATTGTCTAATAATAATTCCACGGTCATTGTCGAAAGTTATTTTTCTCTCAAAGATTTGTTTTCTCTACCTTCTCTACATACAAGTTATGCTTTTCAGGTGGGGTAATAAAATGCATTTTATGTCAATTATCAAATTAAAGAAATGAACATAAAAAATGGTACTATATAAGACAGTGGAAAAAATAAAAAAATTCAATTTTTTAATAACAAGATAGATTCAAATATTTTAAATTCACATCCGGAAGCTTTTGTCAACGAAAAAATAATGTATATAGAAAAAATAAACAAAATTAAACATGGCATTTAAATAAAACGAAAAAAAATTACACATGTTTTTTCTTATATTTTAATTTGTAAATGGAAAAGCAGTGTGGTCTAATAAATTACTTATGTTAATTGTGGGTTTTATTAAATAAATTCTTTCTTATTAAATAAACCGTTTTGGTTCTTTTCGCTATTTTTTAAATGGGAGGGAAGGGTCGTCTAATGTTATGTTATGCAACTTATGCAATGTAATGTTATGTAGATGTTATGTTATGCAGCTGTGCGATTTTCCACTATGTTGTAGAATGTAAAGAATATGAAAATGGAGAATAGAAATGATTAATTTGAGTGAAAAGGAAGATTTAGGACAGTTTTCAGTGGGATTCAGTGGTGGTTCTAGGCCTGGGCAGACGGCGGGGGGGGGGCAGCTGCAACCCAGTTTTCCTGACATCTGACATAAATTCCTTTCATTTTTAATTTTTACACTGCTTTCGTAAACCTTGCCCCCCCCCCGACTATGAGGCATAAACCCACTACTAGTAGGATAACCATATGAATTTTGATTGATGATGATTTTTGAAGTGTAGGAAAATAGACCTGTTTATTAAGTTTGTATGTGAAAGTGGTAGAGAAAAAGATGTTATTTGATGTTGATAGTATGATTAAAGTTGTATTGTTGATGTTTTAAAAATGAATGATTTTGTATATGGTGTATGTTTGAAAGATGATCTTGAGGATGAATTCCATATTCCATATTGAATGAGTTCCTATTCCATATCTCTAGCTTTGAAATTATACTAGAAATGTCTAAATTACTCATACGAAACTGGTTTTTGTCTAGGGTAGAAAATAAAGAATGTTTTACCCTGAGTCTATTTAAATTAAAAATCTTACAAGTAGGGAAAAGATATGAATCATAAAGGACAGAATGGTCGTCACAGAAGGTGGAATAAAGATAGGCTTTTTCGAACAAAAGTCTTTTTTTATATCTCTCTCCATCAAGACGAGCTCGACTCTTATTGGCTCTTTTAAGAGAGAGAGAGGAGTGATGTCGTTAAGATCTGAAATATAAAGAACAGATTGGTTACAGAATATGGACCAAAGCTTGGCCAAATCCCGTCTATTGTATTTCATCGGTTTGCAATAATATAGCCAATATGGCTATATTAATTGGCTATATATAATTGGATAATAGCCAATCTGGACTTAGTACGTAAAAACTATTCAATTTACATTACAACTATTCAATTACAATTCTTGCCTGGGACCAAAAAGAATGGCTTTTGCTTCTCCGTGATCCAGAGCATACGGCGTGGGAGCTGATGTGGAGTTTTGAAGTAAGTAACAAAAATTACTATCTGAAATAGTTCTATTTCAGTATAATTATATATGAAGTATATAGTATATAGTAATATAGTTTAGTATAGTATAGAGTAATAAAGACATAAGGCATTAAAGCTTGTTTAAATCATCTGTTGAGTTAAAAAGTTCAAGCTTAAAAAAAAAAAATAATAATAATTCTCCAAGCGCGCTGCCTTAGATCATCTCAAAAAGCCCTGACATCTAAAATGAAGGCATAGCGGTTATTCAAGGTTAGGAGCACGAGGTAACAGTAAGAGTAGGCTAGAAGATTTTGAGTTCTGTTGCAAATACCATCTATTCACCTGCACCGTCTGTTCAATCTGCATCATCTGTTCAACGCAAAATTTATTTGTAAATAAAATAAAACAAAATTGTTATATGATTCAATTTAATTTAGATCCATTAATTAAATTAAAACCAATTAATCCTAAACACGTCACGAGTTTAATCCTCCCTATGCATAGGTTAAAGTTCCTTGTTAACATTGCAATCACTGAAAGATGAAAACCTTGTATTATATTAATTTGCACTTGTGAGTACGGTAGAAATTTGAGCATAGCGTAATCTCAGAAAAGGAGTAGCTTGAACTTTTTAAGGGAATACTACAGCGCCGCCTATTTTATGCCTGAACCTAAAACAATAAGTCTCAGAAGAAAATGAAAACAAATACCAATGCTTAAATCAGA
Organism: Artemia sp. Qi Xiang Cuo; assembly: GCF_049724085.1. Classification (NCBI taxonomy): domain Eukaryota; kingdom Metazoa; phylum Arthropoda; class Branchiopoda; order Anostraca; family Artemiidae; genus Artemia; species Artemia sp. Qi Xiang Cuo. The sequence goes on from NC_142811.1 coordinate 19,817,196, forward strand.
TATCGAAAATTAAAACACATTATATATATATATATATATATATATATATATATATATATATATATATATATATATATATATATATATATATATATATGTATATATATCACTCTCTGATTTCGGGCACCAACCAATAATGAAAGAGAAAAACATCTCATTTTATTGTGAATACATAAACGTCATCTATTAAAAAAGCTCAGTTTTCAATAGACCATCATTATTTTTCTATAGCACTGTTCCCATTAAGCAATTTACAGACGAAACTCTACCCAAATCAGCCAATAGAAAAACTAATGTTCTTATGCCGCGTCGAAAAAAAACAGCTTTCTGTATCTTCATTGGATGAACAGTTTTCTCTTATGTCTTTTTCCGCCCTGATCTTGAATATATTCTTTCAGTTTGGTACTCCGTTATCTCCCGGGGAAGAATCAGAGAATATTGAATCAATCCAAAAAAAATTCTGCAAGTAATTTTCAAAGAAGATTCCATACTCCCTTCTTTCAAACAAAGCTTGTTGACAACGCTTGAGTGCAGGAGAGTTACATTGTGCCTCCATTTTTCAGAAAATGCAATAACAAACCCTTGCATTGAAAACATTTTTCCTAAAAGACACTCCCCACCCAGATTCCGCCCAGCTTGGGTTGTTGCTGAACCCGTTCCTATCTGATCCTGCATTCACTGCTTTACCTCCAGCTATTAAAAAACTTCTGTACCCTACATTACTGTAAAAATTAATTGTCACCAACATTGCCCCGCTACATTAGGGACGAAAAATGTCCCCTACATTGCCTGTTTTCTTTTTTCTTTATGTTTTTAATAACCCGTTTAAATTTAAAATCTATGTTTTTTAAATATATTTTAATTAGTTTTACGTGTTATTCAATCTTTTTACAAATTTATTTGATATTTTTTTTTACTCCAAACTTCGAAATCAGGGCTTGTGAAAGAAATATTTTGGAAAAAACATCTTATCTTATGCCTGTAGAACACCAAAATAAAGCAGAGTTTCTGCCAGTAATCACAGTACATTTAATATGTCAGTACTTGCTCTTGAAACTGGAATGAAGATAGACACAGGAGAGTCAAGTTAATTATTCACTGGCATCAGTGTCTTACGAATAACTTATTCACGCATTTAAGACAGTATAGGAGCCCGGACCACCTACTGACAAACTGCAGTGCTCCAGAGATAAAACCCAATAGCAGCCGTCTACAAGCTGCTGGAAGCATTTCAGGGTCTAGGTATCCCACCAGCAGCACTACCCCTCATGCACCTAGAATTGGAACAGCAAACCCAGAGGGAGGTCTGCTTGGTTCTTTTTGAGTTTCTATGATCTTGCAGACTGCTAGGAATATTTTAGGCCGCTATCATTGCTTGGACCTCGTTGAAACCATCATTGTAGCTACCCCTGCCAGCATCAAATGGATGTGGAAAAACGAATAGGCCAAAATAGGCTATTACCCAAAGGCCTCTATTTTAAAAGAAGAGGAAGAAGAAGAGCCGACAGGCCCAGTAGGCCAGTATAAACTACATCCCAATGGCACCAAGCCTGAAGGGCCTAGTTATTTTTTTTTTCTTTTACATTACACAATATTTGTTTCCAAGAAATGATTAAAAAAAATTTTTATTGTTTTTTAACGAATAATTCTCTTATCTTGAAATTGATGCCCTTCATATTTAAATGATATATGTTCTGTCTAAGTGGCCCAACAATGTTTGGTAAGGTCTTGGTAGGGTCTTAAGGTCTCCCTAGATGTTAAGGTAAGGTCTCCCTAGACGTTAGTCTTACGGATTGGAAAGAAACTGAATGTTTCCAGCAGACACTATTAAGCCTTTATTGCGGATTCATTGCAAAAGTTGATTACCTTAGCAATGTCTAAATCCATCTCACATTAACTGGATGAACACATTCAATAAAAACGCAATCGTCTCTTTAGGTATAGTCATAAGATTTTCAGAGGAGTCGGACAGAAAAAATAAAGTTTCAGACTATACGTCTAGACTTGCCTAGCTCACTACATATTTTTTTCCAAAATTGTACAGGTGTTGCAGACAAATCTTAGGGGTGTTTTTTATATATCACAAGTAAACATGCCATTAACTAAAATTAGTGCAAGTTTACAGTTTAAATAATTTAGGGTAAGTTACCCAGTACTCAGCCAGCTAATCTACTGTTTAACAGCTAAATCCTTGTAAAATTTCTATAATACTATCTAGAAAGTGGATTGTTTCACCATTGAATATGTCAAAATCTTCTTAACAAGAACGTGATCAACTGGAATATTTTAAATATGTACAACACTCAAAATTTCAAATATAATGCTTGACAACAGTGGAGCCTAATCTTGGCAACACATTTAAAGCTGGAATCTAATCTCAGAATACATTGTCTAATCTTTAACACAGGATCTCAAAGCTATAATAACATATCCTAATCACAGACACAGACTACCTTGGGTACATTTCATCTTAGAAACAAATTGTGAAACAGATTAATTTTACTCAAATAGGCTAGGGTGTAGAGGCAACTTTTGTCTAAATTCAAATGTTTGAAAAACAGATGTTTTCCAAGATTGTAGTCAGTCAATCCCAGCTATTCTATTCCTAACTGTCAGATAAATCATAACAATCTAACCCTATACAAATAAGGTCCAAGATTAGGAGCCAGATGTGTATGTATAGAAAAGATACTTTTTAATCAGAATACCTGGCCAAGATTAGAGACTGGCCGAGTATTGGGGGTCTTACCCTAATACTTTATGCTCTTGGCAGTTACGCTAAATTACAGACCCCCCCCCTTGCCCCCAAATAGAAATAACTTACCAAAGCACTGTCAACACCATTTTGTAAAGTATGCCTTCTCGAATCTCGTCTTTTCATTGTAGACTTTTTAGGGGCTTCTGTAGCTGCAACATTTCTTACTTGCCATTGATATAAGGCCATACGTAAATGGTTTCGATCTACAGTGCCTGAATTATGAGGACGGTTTATGACTTCACTCTGGGTTCTTTCAAAGCCAGGTAAACTAGAATGGCTCGACCTTAAAAAATGTAACAGAAGATTAGAGACGTGTTCTAGAAGATCATTATCTAAATCGTAACATTAGCCCCTAAAAATAACAAATTTGTCCATTTGTATGTCCTCTTTACACCCTCCCCACCCAATTCGGGGACGACCTGCTTTTCGTTTGACCCTAGATGGTTGGTTGAACAAAAGATCTTTAGAATTCTGCCATTATTCATCCACGGAACGTGTCCTAGCCATCGCAGCATTTCTCTCATTATAGCCCTAGAAATCGGGATAGAGCCACATTCTTCTTACAGCTTAAAGTAGACTACTATTGCAATCCCTCCGATATTCATCATAATAAGAGCATTTGTCAAAATTATTACCATTGGTAATAAATGATTAATATAACAAACAATTAATGTAATTGGTTTCTGTAAAGTGCGTCATTATTGATAATCACCGCACTAAAATTTGGATTGTCAGTTAAAGCGCAAATATGCATAATTAAAATTTACAATCCAGCATTCAACAGACCAATACCCAATAAAAATAATATTTGGGCAAAATTTGAAAATTGAAAGTTGTTTCCTTGATGACCATCTTTAAAATGCCTACAAATTACTTGTTTTTGGCAAGCTATTGGTAAAATGGTCTCTCTGTCTGCAAAATCAGCAGGGACTAAGACTATATTAACGGGATATGTAAAATCAAAACAGGATATATCCTAGAATGAGGGACAAAAACCAGTTCTGATATTCTTTTGGGTTGCTTAATACGGCCCTTGCCGCATTTTCCTTATTTTCTTATATTTTGTTTTTCAAGGTCTAGGTGGGGAGAGGGACAGTTTTTTCAATGAGAATACCAAAAAAAGGGTATTTTTGGAATCTCGAGGGGGCGGTGGGGGGTAAAGGTAGTTGTTAATTATACAGAACATACCCAAGAAGTGAAGTTAGGTTAATCATAATGAAATGCACCAAAATAGGATTGTGTATAACAAGGAAGCTGCTGACAAACTCCAAGTACAATGACAATGCTATAGTTGCAAATCTTCTAGCAATGACCAATTTAAAGTAACTCCTCCACCAAAAGCACAAAATACAAGAGGGACTCCGAGAGAAGAATCCACCAATAGCCCAGGACCCTCGGTAAGCCAGCCTACGAAGCCCAAAGAGATTCCTTTGAGCACTAGTTTTCCAGATAGCAACACAGAATGCAGCTACTGTCACGAAGATGTCGACATTGCCACCTCTTTCCTCTGCTTTTTCTGCAACGAGTGGGAGCATGCCTCTTGCCGAGGTATAAATGCCGATCTCGTGCTGGTAATGAAGAGAAAAGACAACGAGTGTCTCCTGTTTAAATACGAATGCCTCTCCTACTCCAAGCGAAAAGTTGCACTTCTACAGCTTCAAGTGCAACAGCTAACAGAAGCTCCACCTCCTAGACCTCATGAGGCAACACCTTCGAATGATAGTGAAATACCCTCACCACACGACATCCAGCCGACTATAAATGCAATTATTCAGGCAGAAGCAGAAAAGGAACTAAGGGAACAAAAAAAGATGAATTTTGTAGTCATGGGACTACCTGAATCTACTGCTGTCAATGACACTACACAGGTTGTCAAATTGACTCAAGAAAACGAGCTTGGGGCAAATATCACTGAGGGGGAGATACTAGAAACTGCCCGGATTGGAAGACCAAAAGAAGATGGTAGTCCACGTACTTTGTTAGTTAAGCTAAAAAAAAAAAATCATAACAGCTTGAGATGAAAAGACATAAAATCCTGAGGACAGCTCCAAATCTAAGAAAATCATCAAAAGAAGAAAATCGTACCAAAGTATATATAAACCAGATCTCACGCCCATGCAAAGACAAATGCTCGCCGTGAAGAGACAACAGAAGAGGAATGCCCGCACCCAATGCGATCGTCAAATGGAGATGCAGAGCCATTGGAGGCGAGGTAAAGACTCCAACGAAGAGTAACGGCAAATATGAAGTAGAATAACCAAAGCCAAACAAATGCCACCATCCTCCAAGACTAACAAAAAAGTACTAAAGTAAAAACACTAAAGATGATATATTTAAATGCTGATTCATTACCAAACAAATTATCAGAATTAAAGTAGAAATTGCAGCAAAGAACCCAGACATAGTAGCAGTGGTCGAAGCTAAGCCTAAACACTGTTGATATCTCCCCACTTTATCAGAGTTGGCCATCAACGGCTACAAAAGCCACACCTTGAACATAGATCAAGAAGAAGGTAGGGGAATTATTTGCTGTGTCTTAGACAAGTTATCGGTTCAGAAAGAATCATCAACAATAAATGGACAGGAAATTATTTGGCTTCAGATATCAAACACGAACCAAGAAACTCTAAATTTGGCTGTAGTATACAGAAGTCCAAATAGCACAGCCATGAGTGACCAAGTACTCTTTAAAGATATTAACACTACATCTCAAAGATTAAGAGAACCAACTCTCATCCTTGGAGATTTCAATTACCCTAACATAGATTGGGACCTTCCACACCTCCGAGAGCATAGCGGGTCACCCTCACAGAGGGAATTTTTGAAGGTAGTAAACGATAATTACCTAGAACAGCTTATTAAAAAACCAACAAGAATCCGAGGAAGCGACAAGTCAACACTGCTGGACCTAGTCCTATGCAGCAATACGGAACTAATAAAAGAACTTACTATAGGTCCTCCCATTGAGAAATCAGACCACGCTACAATTTACTTAGAGGCAATTATAAGTTGTGAAACTATGAGAAAAAAAGAGAGGTGGATGTATTCAAGGGGTGATTACAATACCATGCGGACGGAGCTAGAAGTTTTTGACTGGACTGAAATACTAAACAACACAGATCTAGTAGATGGCATGAACAGAAAGTTTGCATCCGTAATCATAGACCTCACAAAGAAGTATTTACCAATAGTCAATATACTTAAACGACCGCCTCTAAAACGAGAGATCCTTGACCTTATAAAAACAAAGCGACAAGCCTGGAAGACGCTCAAGCAGACCGACACCGAAAGTAATCGTAGAAACTATCGGAAAATCGCCAACAAATTGAGGAAAGCCACTAGACAAGAAGCAAGCGAAAAGGAGAGGAAAGTAGTTGAAAACTCAAAGATCAACCCCAAGACGTTTTGGAACTTCGTGAATTCAAAAAGAAAAGAACAGCCGGTTTTTCCCAATCTAGAAATTCAGCAACAAATTTAACAATCAGTGAACCAATAGCTAAAGCCAACCAACTAAATCAGCAGTTTTCCAGAGCTTTAGACAAAGGTAATTTGGCTTTTCCACAACAGATAGCGACAAAGATGAAAGTCAAAAGGAATTGCAGCCACTAGCCACAGAAAAATTTGATGAAATAGAAATGACAATACAAATGGTCTATAAAAAACTAAAAAATCTAAACCCTTACAAATCATAAGGTCCAGATGGCCTACATCCCAGAGTACTCAAAGAGCTGGCACAGGAAATTGCAGTGCCATTGCACTACATTTTTGTTAAGTCGCTACAAACAGGGAACCTGCCTGATAGATGGAAACAAGCAACGGTGATACCACTCTTCAAAAAAGGAAGCAAATCAGATCCAAGTAACTATAGACCTATCAGTTTAACCTGTATTACATGCAAAATACTAGAATCTTTACTCCACGATGGTATATTACAGAAGCCTACTCGAAAGAAGCCTCATTTCACCCGCACAGTTTGGGTTTCAGAGGCAACGCTATAGCGTTGCCTATAGTAAAGGCCATACGGCTCCAATGTTTTATTATTTATTATTTTTTTTCTTTCCCAGAGGCACTTCATATGGAAGGACTCGTTGAATAAACTTCAAAAGGAGCTCATTCGATCGAAAGTCGAGAGCTCTAGTGTCCCTTTTAAGGGTCAAAAGTTATCAAAAGGCAACTAACACCCTTTCCACGACAACTATTTACCCAAACACATTCAATCAAAATGTTGAGATAGCCATTTTGTTCAGCATAGTTGATTTCCAGATAGAAATTATGCTTTTGAAGAGGACACTCCCCCACAGTCCTCAGGGCAGGGGTTGTAAGTTATTCCTTGGGGGCATATAAGGTTTTTATAGAAAGCTTTGTCGTAGAAACTTCAAAAAGGACCCATTCAATTGGAAATTCAAGGGGCTAGTGCCCTTTTTAATAGTCGAAAGTGATTGAAGGGAAACTAACCACCCTCTTATGCCCACCTTTTCCCCAAACACATCCAATCAAAATTTTGAGACAGCCATTTTGTTCAACATAGTTGAAAATTCAGGAAATTAGGTCTTTGAGGATAACAACCCCCCTCCCCACAGCCCTTAGGGCAAGGGTTGTAAGTTATGCCCTGGGGGCATGTAAGCCCCCCTAAACCCTATTTTCCCAAATGCATCCAATAAAAGTTTTAAGATAGCTATTTTGTTAAAAATCGTTCAAAGATCACATAACAAAAATTCCGGTGTCGACACAACCCCCCGGGGCCAGGGGGCAGGCGTTGTAAGTATGCGCTGGGGGCATAAATGGTTTTTATGGAAGAGATGCTTGTATAAACTTCAAAGAGTGTTCATTTGATTGGAAATTGAAAGTTCTAGTTCACTTTTTAAGAGTCAAAAGAGATTGGAGGGCACCTAGCCCCACCCCTCCACGCTCTTTTTCACTCAAATCCATCTGATAAGAACTTTGAGATCAAATCCAATCAAAGGAGCCCTCTCTGAAGCTTATACCAGCATCCCTTTCATAAGAACTATATATGCCCAAGGGCATAACTTACAACGCCTGCCCCTGGGCCCTGGGGGGTTGTGACGACACCTGAGTTTTTTTTATATGACTTTTGAGCAATTTTTAGCTTAATGGCTATCTCAAAAATTTTATTGGATTCATATGGGGAAAAAGGGTCTAGAAAGGGGGGGGGGGGCTAGTTGCCCTCCAATCTCTTTTGAATCTAAAAAAAAATAACTAGAACTTTCTATTTCCTGTCAAATGAGCCCTGAAGTTTTACGAGCATCCCTTCAATAAGAACCATATATTCCCCCAGGGCATAAATTACAACACCTGCCCTTGCGCCCTGGGGGGCTGTTTCGACCCCCGGAGTTTTCGTTATATGGTCTTTGAACTATTTAAAAAAAAGGCTATCTCAAAGTTCTTATTGGATGGGTTTGAGGAAAATGGGCGTGGAGGCGGGGGGGGGGCGCTAGGTGCCCTCCAATCTCTTTTGACTCTTAAAAAGCAAACTAGAACTTTCAATTTCCAATCACATGAGCCCTCTTTGAAGTTAATACGAGCATTTAGTATTTAATGGTATACAAGTGTATTGATGCAATTTTCATTTAATGCCAAGTAGTTCGATTTACTATAATAGTTATATTAATAAGTGTCTTGTTTTATGATTGCACCGTAGATTTGTAGGCATTGTTTTGTGCTTCTTGTATATTTTTTTTTGGCCCCAAGCCCTCGGTTTGCTGCCGATTTTTTTTAAAAATAATAATAAGAAATAATAAACGTGCCCTTCTTTACTTTAACAAACAAACACACCAAAGACTAACTCCACCACCTAACTGCATGAAATGAATTTTAATGGCCATAACTATTAACTTTTGGCAATGTTTGCCACTGGTGTCATTCTTTATCTTACTTTATATAGGTTTAATTGGCAAACACCCATAACTCAAAGCAATTCATAAATCTAGAAAGTATTGCATAATTTTATTACCAGAAACACCTATGTGACTCTAGAGCACTTTACAACCATAGTCAGTTGGTTTCCAATGATCAGAGGAAGTAAACACTTTAATATTTTTATTTTTATCCCTGTTGATACATCAGTATATCATACAGTGTCAAGAGACTGTATTCAGTCAATAGCTTTCATTAAGAGGTGGGAACTGTAACAGAGTTTGGAAAGTGTACTCTGTTTTGTCCCACAGCTCAAGGACCAAATTGAGACTTTTCATGACTTTTTTTGGGAGGGGAAGGGGACTAAGTCTTGTGTTGAGGGACTATACACTATGTTTTTTCTCTTTGTTTGCTATCACCCAACAGGCTCTTGGCCATGGCTGTGGAGTCAAAACTATGGTTAACTTTGCTGAATGGAGTTGGAGTCGGTAAATTGAAAACGTCTGGAGTCAGATTTAGAGTGGGAGTTGGTTATAACTCATAAAATCTAGGTAAATGAAGCTTTAAAACAGGGCTTTGGGGTCGGAGTCGAGGAGTTTTAGTAAATTTTTGCTGAATGGAGTCGGAATTGGAGCCGGTATATTGAAAATGCATGGAGTCGGAGTCGGATATGACTTATAACCGACTCCACAGCCCTGCTCTTGGCTAGTAGCCTGTTGTGCAATTTATGATAAAACACCAATATATATTAAATATCTAAACTAATACACTGTTATTAAAAAACGAAATAATAAAGCAGTATATTAAAAACTATAATACCTTGGAGGCTTGGGAGGTCCTTCAGTTGCATTATAGTCTCCAGAAATCCGAGTATTCATATCAGAACTTATTGGATGAATGTCTGGTAATGGTACTGACATTGCCCTCTGATGAGAAATGACTGGATGGACAGTAGCCATGTTCGGAACCACTTTACTGGCTTCTTTCATTAAATCAGGAGCAGAAACTGGACGCGGGACACGAGAAGTAGCTCTTTGACGAAGTAACCATATCTTAAGACCGGCACAAAATCTTTCAAATGATAGAAGACCACTGGGGGGTGTCACTTTTTTTAGACTCTCAATAACACTAGATGGCATTCCTGTAATTTCTTCTTTCCAAAGTTTTTCAACATCTGAAATTTAATTTTAATTGAGCATCTTTTTATAATTACATTTTTTAACTAATAATTTTATGATCTACCTATTAGGATTTCAACAAAAATAAACGGAAGCTACTTACAACCATTTTAACTCCCCAGGGTATTTTGTTAGATAGTGCCCCAATACAGATGATTAGAAAAACCACTAAACAACAGCTTGGGCTACAGCCTATAATCATAAAAAAAATTGATGAATTTGCAAAAATACACAGAAAATTAAATGGACAGTTAGTAGAAATGACCATTGATTCATGAAGCAATCAAGCTTGTATACAAACTGACCTCATTGTTAGAACAGAGACTAACCATATTGACAATTGGCAGATACAACAGTATGTTGTTATGGATACAAATACCCTTGTCTGTCAGCTTGGATAAGCACTGAAATTGCACAGAAAAATGGTACAGTCAGAAGAAGAACATTAAAAGCAGGCCTACTGCCCGCTTTGCACTATACATTCTTGTAGAGGCAGGTTTTGGAAACACTGAGAGTCTTTTATCCCTACAGTCGACCTCTATAACAGTAGGGGAGGGATTGGCTTTCCATAGGGGAGTGGGGGGACACGATTTTTTGCTTTACCCTTCAGAAAATATCAAACTTCAAACCTTGTATCCCAAAGATGAGGGGCCAATTGATAGGCACTCAGTGTGGCAGATAACGTTGAAAAAATATTTAGAATGCATGCTATTCTTCAAAAAGTTCAATATGAAAAACCCAATGAGGGAATTCAGTTCCCATTCAGTGATGAGTCATTTATTTCTTTGGCAAAAGTAAAAAAATCTAAAAGAGAGAAAAAGGGTGCAAAAAGGAAATAGAATTTAAAATTTTAGTCTGAGATAGCAGACACTAGAGTCCAATTCACATTTCAAGAAGATTGCTTTATTTTAGTGGAAAAACAGAGAAAAAGTAAAAGAGAAAAAACAGAGATAAAATATGAAAATTAAGTCTACAATGGCAGACAGTAATATTCAGGCAAATTGTGTTTGTTAGCTCTAAACTGCAGGAGAAGAAAATAGCTTAAGGGGGAAGAGGTGGTCTCCATCCTCTTGGCAGGAAGCGGAGATGAATAGGAGGTAAAATTAGAAGGACTACAACAGGTTTTAGAAAAGTTGGGTTACATTGAAGATGTGGTTGCATTGGGAGAGCCTGAAAAGGAGTTTGAGGTCTATCCTATCAACTTTCATAGGCTGACCCTGTTTAGGGGAGAGGAGAAGTTTCTGTTGGGAGGTCAGAAATGATACCCTTCCACTAAAAGCTGATGGTGGCTTAACATGGCCAGTTAAGATCCCCTTACTAAGGCATAGTCTTCAAACTATGGTGCCTGGAAAATACTCTTTTCAATTACCAGTTAGAGACTATTCCCCCAAAACCGATTCCAGTGGCCCTATAATCAATTTTCACCTTCAATTCGGTATCAACACTTGTTCCTCATTCAACTGTCCCATGGGGTGGGATCCAGGACAACTTACTTTGCATTTCCCTCAGATTTATACCATAATCGTTACTGTAAACCTTTGCATCTTAAGCCAAGAGTAATTTGGGACTATGTCATGGGTCACGTTTTGTTTTAATTCAGATACGGATATCTTTTCAACATAGGAGGGTAAGAGACTAGTTGAGCCAATCCCTCATGATGCCTAGTATCATCCCATGTGTCAGAGCTCCATTTTTTGCTTCTCTCAAGTCAAATGTAAATTTGAGAGGGCAAAAAATATTCTTATTTAATTGTGCTACAAGGCCCTGATAAGTGATTACCCAGAACCTATGATGTTTTTGTTCCTTTTTGATTTTTTTCCATTTTGCTGGCTGATAGTTGGGTATATATATTCCCCCTCAGGGCAAGCCTGACAACTTCATCACTATATCAGCATGAATTAAATCCTTCTATAAAATCCTAAATTTGGTTATGATGATTATTAGGCTATAGACTTCAATTGTTCTACAGACATGTTATATGGCAGTGGATCCTTTGCCAAGCTGATTGTAGTTGCAGTATCAATATACTGTAAAATGCTTTCAGTTTTGTTGTGATTATTTTTGAGGGGTTTCAGACTCTTTTTAAAAATTCCTTCAATTTTATTGTCAAAATTACATTTTACTATTAACTCTAAGCAAAATAATAACTACCATTCTTGAATCAACTGCAAATTGCAATTTTTCCTTACTAGACAATTCATTTTTGAAACATGCTTTTAAACTTTTGGTTTTTGGTTATTATGCACTGCTTTATCTTCTAGGGCCATTGAGGGGGCAAAATGGAATTTCCCCCACAAATAATCATTACCCTACAAAATAGTATAAGAAGAGACATCACTGATGTAATTAATTTAATATTAGCTAAATTATGTTGAAAATTCCTAATTTACCCCATTTTCTAGGTTTATAATGAGAGAAAGGTTGAGGCAGCTAGGTCAGCTTGGAACAATGAGCGATGAACAAAAGAAGAGATGACATATTGCCAAGGATTATCCTTTTTAAGCCATCTGTCTAGGGTAAAGGCACTGATGATTTGACAGTAAAAAAAAAACAACACTTTTTCTACTCTGGAATGCCTAATTTAAAGACTTTCTGTTTGAAAAGGGTTTCAATATGCAAGAAAAGCATCTAGGAATTTAACTGTTTGATTAAAAGTTTGAAGTTTCATCAGAAAAGGGTACAAAACGCCAAGTTTCTGAAATTGGAGCATTTTCACCTTCCAATTTGACAGAACAAAAAAATTACCTGTTTTGATATAAGTCAGAACCCAATTTGACACGCATGAAAATACTTGGGGAATGCTTGTGGGCGGATCCTGATGCATTCAACATGTTTATTCTTTATATTTTATTTCTTTCCTTCTCTACAACTTTCTTTAATGGACAAATATATAAAACACTATTCAGATAGTGGAAGCAAAAAACTAATTAAAATTCTGAAGTATAGGGACAAAATTAGATAATCATATGGAGAATAATTGTGCAAAATAGGTCATATGACTCTTTTCTTTTTTCCACAGTGTTGCGTATATGCCACGAGAATAGCATTCACTATCTGGAATGGCCCACTTCCTCTCAGCTTTAACAGTCCACATTTCTTTGTTGTTCACAGTGAAAATGTTGTCAGCATTTGGCCATTTCAAAATTAATCTACCATTTTAATCCACTTTAAAAATTTCAGTTTTAACTATCCAGTCTGGAAGGTCCAGAATCCTTGAAATATGCATGTCCTACTTAAGATTATTAGAAATTTGAAACACCAAGGAGTTTAACACGTTTCCCTGGTATTTATGGTGGCATAGGGTCTAAGAACACAGGGGTAGATTTCAGGAATTTTAAGAAGTTAATTGTCATTATATTAGACTTGGTGGAAATTACTTTCATACGTAAATTCTTAGCTTCATCCAAAACATGCGTAGGATTTTGAGGGGGCTACTTTTGATGTTTTGATGACATACTTCAAGGATCAGCAGGTAATCTACATATTAACACCTTTGAGGGAATCTGTTACTAATTTCATTAATCAATACTAGATATAAGAATGGTCCTAACAAGGTTCCTTGAGGAATTTCATGCTAATTAGGGAGGGTTTCAGAGAGAATAGTTTTGTACTTTACAACTTGAGATTTATTTGAAAGAAAACATACACAATTTATTAAGAGAGGGTCTACTTCAAAGTTATTCAGTGATAAATGAATTAGGGTTATGTGATCAACCAAGTCCAATGCTTAAAAATATGAAACATAGTATGAGGTCAAGTGGCTGTTCCTTGGATGATGGAAAAATCTAGCATCAAATCAGTAAAACTACGATTTAGAAAAGAAAAACCTTTTTTAATGTTTTTTTCATCTGAAATATTATTAAAAATAATAATCATCAAAATCTCTAATTGTAGAGAAAGTATCCGTAAATTTGACAACTATGTTTTTGTCAGAGGACCCTTTAATTTTGACCCCAATTGTATATCTGTTTTACATGTTCAGTGAATTTTTGACAGAGTCACCTATATTTCAACAGGGCCTGTAGCTGTCTATAAAAAATTTCAACAAGGTTACTATAAGATATTCTCAAAAGAAATGAATCTCAGGATAGATGCCAATATCCACATTTGAATTTGGCTGAAGGAACATTTTTAGTCGACCTGGAATTCCACTACATCAGACAAGAATTTTTGACTCTTGGAAAAGGGTTTTGTCAATATAATATTTGCTGCCATTTTAATTTCATCTTATCAAGAAAAAGCCAATGGGGCTACAAATTGGAGAAGATCAGATGTATTTTGATTATTGGTGCTGATCCCAGCTTTTTTTTTGCTAAGAAAGATCCAAGTAATGACAGTTTGAGCCTTACATAGCTAAAAAATTGTTGGGAGCTCATTTGTTGTCAAAAACAGGAAACTAATTGAATTGAATATTCTTTTCTTATTTGGGCATATTAGATATAGTGTCCACGTTTTGGATTGTCAAAAATAATAATGGCGTCAAGAGATGGCGTTCCAAGTAACAACTAACCAGAGTTACCCTATTTTGGATGGAAAATGTTGACAGTGGTTCAAAAATTGCAATGTCAAATCATCAATGCCTCTATGCTAATAGGGTAAAACACCCTACCTTAGTACCCAGGTACTGTAAGTAAAGTAAGTACCCAAAGGGGATAGGAAGAGGTTGTAAGAAAAAATTTAAAGGAAATTGATAGATATTGGGAGGGAGTAAAGAGGGAAGCTTTGAATACATTGAGATGGAAAAGAATGCACAGCTGTGTTGGCCTTGAGCAGAATCGTGCTGTAGTGAGTTGTTCATAGTAGCAGTTGCATATATAATTTGAGCCATATCCCATGTTTACACATTAAGGGGGAGAGGGAGAGGTGGTGGGTAAAGTTTAATGGTCTCCATTTGCAAATGATAAAGGTGAACATTTTCAGTGCTTTAATAAGCTTTGCTATATTTTATAGTTTTTACTCCTGAAGAGCAGGAATGATAAATAGATGAGCTACCCTTGCTTTGATGTCTGATTTCTTTGTTACTGTTGCTGTAGCCTAGGCCTATAGAATAAGACTCCTAGTGATTGGCCAGTGCCTAATCTGAGCTGTATCTCTGATTAGAATGAAGTATGTCCTTTACCTGGCAGCTGAGACTTTAATCTTGACCACTACTAATTTTCAGAATTATCAATCTTGGCCAATAGTCTACAAATCTTGGCCACAACATTGATAATTAAACATGAGACATTACCTTCAACAGACAGCAACTATGGAAGTTATCCTATAGTTTTGTTATTTAGAAAAAAACCTTTCAGAATTTGAAATAAACAAGGTTCATTGTTATGTTAAATTTAATCAATCAACTGTAGACAATCAAGGCAAGTCTCCTGAAAATCAGATCATTGACCCCTCTTCTTTCTGGGCTGGGTTGACAATAGATCCAAATCTTTAATTTCTTCTTTTCTCATGATAAGTTCATACACTTCTCCTTGGGATAATTCAATTTTGACTGAATGAGATAATGCCTTACTACATAGTTTCTATTGTTGTAAAAATTATGTTACTATTATAGTAAACTGCCTTGTTGTAAACACTGCTTATTAATATTCAAAATGTGGATGAATATAGAAAGATGTAAATCAGCTATTAGCTAATAATGTGAGGTAACATCATAGTAGGGTTTATCCAATTCAATATAGTCAGCATATTTTGACCTACTACATATGATGTTGTAGATTTACATCCATTAATAGTTTTTTTCAGTGTTTTACAATTCAATAGTATGTGCTCAGGGGTTTCTTCTGTGTTTTTACAGTACCTGCAAAATGGGCTACTGGCAACTTCTCCATTTGGCTGCTTCATTTTGTATGAAGAAGAGTGGTGGTTGAAGTTAGCTGTATTTGTACACAGGCAGTGAAACCAGACTGATTGCATACTGGTTGGAAAGGGGGATAAATTTGGTGGCTTTACTTCGAGTAATGTTTTTCGTCATAATCTAGTTGTATCCCTTATAGTTAGAGATTTCACTGGTTCCATTTGGCTTTTTGCTTCTTGCTTTGCTATCTTGTCTACTTTTTCATTTCCTTCTTACCTAGATGACTAGGTATATATTGAAATTTAGTAACATAGCCTAATCTTCCAAGGCTGCTTAGGTTTTCTTTGGTTTGATGTAGGCCTATGCCCAGTGTTTAAAAAATAGTGTTTCATAGGATATTGAGAGCAGATTTAGAGTCAGAGAATATTACTATATGTTAATTGCTCTGTTTCAGTTTAATTAGGGTCTCTAAGGCCCAAATTGATTGCAACTACTTCAGCTGTCAGTGTGCTGGTCCCTGCCTTGTATTTTTTCATAATGCATAGGCTGAGCTCTTTTAAAAAGCATCCACTTCCACATCCCTCTTCACTTAGAGATCCATCAACATATAGCTGGGCATATCCATTATATTCCTTTATTAAGAGCTGTTTGAAATAATGGATTGCAGTTTGGGATTCAATTTGTTCCTATTTTGGGGAGAGGAATTCTAGTTTAACCCTGGGATGATTGATCTCCAATTAAATTCGAACTCAACTCCTCCAGACTGCTCATGCAGGATGGGCTTACAATAAAAATTAACCAGCAAAATATTAATTTTTAAAAGATTTAATCTGTTGGAATAACATAACTACAAGTGTAACTTGACCCCACAAAACCCCTGGAGAAAGGTATTTAAATTATGACATTTGTCCATTGTTTATATAAAGTATTTGCTATTGAGAAAGATGTATGAATTTTTCCTATGGGGGGGGGGGGGTTGGGTATTAGGCCTATTTGAATATCATATTAAAAAAGCAAGTTTTTTCAATCGAAAGTAAGAAGCAACATTAAAATTTTAAACAACCTGAAATTACTATGTATACAATAGGGGTTGCTCCAAACCTCCTCAATACGTTGCTCTTTACACAAAAGTTTGCATCAGGAAAACTGCGTAATTTATTTTTAAAATGTGATTGATTTTGTCTCATTGCATTGGCAGTTGTTACCAAACATGAAACTCCTTTCTACATCACACATGTCTTTATGAAATAAAAGTTGGCCAGTAAATTATTATTACCTTAAATTGCATTGTCCAGGAAAATAAGGAAAAAATCTTGTAGTCACTATTTAGTGATGATGGGGAGCTATTAACTCAATTGCATACCACTCTGTCTTCCATGGTTTAATGGAGTAACTCTTCTCAACAGTGATCTTAAAGGTGTCAACAATTACAGCATTATCAAGAAGATTGTTCCAATGGGTAATCACTCTATTTGAGAAGTAGTGGTTATGGACTCTGGTATCTGCCCTCTTCCAGGACAACTTCTTACTATGCCCCCTTGTCCTAGAGAATTCATCAAACTGAAAAGGATCTTGACATGAGGAGTCAGCATTAAAAAGCTTATAATTAATTATGACATCCCTTCTTCAAGGCCTGTACAAAAGTATTGGGAGCTTTAGCTTATATAATTGAGATCGATAATCAAGATTCTTGCATCCATCAACAGCTTTTGTTGACTGTTTTTGGACACATTCTATTTTTTGCTGATTGCTATTGTTCAGGGGTGTTGCTGCACACATCCCAAATTCTAGCAATGATTGCACAAAACCCTTGTACAGATTGGTCATAACTTTGGATGATCTTCTGCATACACTATGCTTGATTATGCTTAGGGTCTGGGATGCTTTGGCAACTGCTGTCTGTGCATGTTTTTTAAATTTTAGTTCCTCATCAACAGCAATTCCCAAATCTCTCCCCTCTGCCAAAGAGGCAATCAATTATCCTAAACCATCTGCTGAAGACATTCAAGGAACCATCTGCTCATATGGTGCTGCCACATTTTCTCCTAAAGCACATTGACTTGCACTTCTGAACATTGAATTTAAGTTTCTACTCATCAGCCCATAGTGAACTCACATTCAGGTCATCTTGCATGGAGGCTCTTGCAACTGATGATTCTGCAGAACCAATAAGCTTTGAATCTGCCAGAGATTGTTTTCTATTGTTTACATATGGTATTTATTATTGGGAAATATGCATGAATTGTTTGCACAGGGAGATGGTGAATTTTTCTCCAGAAGTTATTTGTTAAATACTGAGCAGTTCATATTATTGACCAATAAATAAGATGAGCCTGCCATTAGATGCCATTTTTTAGGCTCTTTCTGAATATAATGATTGCTTTTCTTGTAAATTCAGTTTAAGGCCTTTATTGGAAACTTGAAAATGATTATTTCTTTCTATTAATTAAAAAAAAACTTCCCGAAAAATAAGTTTTCCAAAGAAAATTAAAGGCCATTTTAAACTTAAGCCCAGCAGATACAAATACCTTTTAAAATTCAAACTCAAAATGGCCAGAAATTACTATTAAAGAATAAATGAAACCCAAAACAAACAGAAATTAAATGAACAATCACAGCAAAAACATACAACAAGTAATAATATAAATGAATAAATGGATCTGAAAGCAAGTAATGCTTAGATTGAATATGAAAATCAAGCTGAAAACAAAAAGAAATTAAATAAACAATCAATGCAAACAAACACAATAGATATTAATATAAATTAATAAATAAATCTTAGAACAAGTGAAACTTAAATTGAATATGCAAATCAAGCTTGAAAGAAACAAAAATCCCTACAAACAAGAGTTTGGATATGACCTCCTTCTCTCACTGTAAAAGTCTAAAACCTACTGTGTCATTGGTGCTTTGCTGAAAACCAATTTATGACACTTAATATTCAAAATAAACATTAAAATTATAGTAACATTTTGAACTGATGAGCTTTCAGCAATTGATAACATTATACATCAAATATTCAGTTTAATCTATTAACTCTTGTGTTTGGATACTGCCTCCTTTCCTAACTGCAAATAAAAACCAAAAGCCTACTGCATCACTGGCACTTAACTGAAAACGAATTATATTAAAAATATTTTCTTTTCCAGTTCTTACAGCATTGAAAATAAAAATACAATTACAGTGAAATAAATTCTTGAACTGATGGATCTTTCAACAATTAATATCATTATACATCAAATATTCAATTTGATGTTGTTTATACTTTCCAAGACTGTTTAAGATGCATATAGTTTTCAGTAAAGCACCAATGATGCAGTAGGTTTTAGACTTTTACAGTGAGAGAAGGAGATCATACCCAAACTCTTGTTTGTAGTGATTTTGTTTGTTTCAAGCTTGATTTGCATATTCAATTTAAGTTTCACTCGTCTTAAAATTTATTTATTAATTTACATTAATATCTATTGCATGTTTGTTTGCATTAATTGTTTATTTAATTTCTGTTTGATTTAAGTTTCATTTATACTTCAAAAGGAAAATATTTTATTTCATTTTAAACTTGACTTTCATATTCAATCCAATCATTACTTGCTTTAAGATCTATTTATTCATTTATATTATATCTTGTTGTATGTTTCTGCTATGATTGTTTATTTAATTTCTGTTTGTTTTGGGTTTCATTTATTCTTTAATAGTAATTTCTGGTTGTTTTGAGTTTGAATTTTAAAAGGTATTTGTATCTGCTGAGCTTAAGCTTAAAATGGCCTTTACAAGCATTCCTTTCATACAATCCATATATGCCCCAGGGCATAACTTACAATGCCTGCCCCAGGCCCTGGGGGGGGGGGTAGTGATGACACCTGAGTTTTTTTTATCTGACTTTTGGGCAATTTTTAAATTAATGACTATCTCAAAGTTTTTATTGGATGCATTCGGGGAAAAAGGAGTGTGAGGGAGGGGGCTAGTTGCCCTTCAATCTCTTTTTACTCTAAAAACCTGAGATAGAACTTTCAATTTCCAATCAAATGAGCCCTCTCTGAAGTTTTTACGAGCATCCCTTCAATAAGAACCATATATTCCCCAGGGCGTAACTTACAACACCTGCCCCCAGGCCCTGGGGGGCTGTGTTGACCCTGGAGTTTTTTAATATGATCTTTAAACTATTTAAAAAAAAGCTATCTCAAAGTCCTTATTGGATGGGTTTGAGGAAAAAAGGGAATGGAGGGGGGGGGGGGCTAGGTGCCCTCTAATCCCTTTTGACTCTTAAAACTGAACTAGAACTTTCAATTTCCAATTAAATGAGCCCTCTTTGAAGTTAATATGAACATCCCTTCCATAAGACCCATATATGCCCCCAGGGCACAACTTACAATGCCTGCCCTGGGGGGGGGGGGGTTGTGTTGGCACCGGAATTTTTGTCATATAATCTTTGAACATTTTTATTGGATACATTAGGAAAAAAGAGGTTTGGGGGAGGGGAGCTGGCTACCCTCCAATATCTTTTGATGCTTAAAAAGTGAACTAGAACTTTCAATTTCCATTCAAATGAGCCCTCTCTGAAGTTTATATGAGTATTCCTTCCATAAGAACCATATATGCCCCCAGGGTATAACTCACCCTTGCCCCTGAAGACTGTGGGGGGAGTGTCCTGCTCAAACATATAATTTCCAGAACTTTCAACTACATTAAACAAAATGGCAATATCAAAAATTTGATTGGATGTGTTTGGGGAAATGGTGGGCATGGAAGGGGTGTCAGTTGCCTTAGAACCACTTTAAACTACTAACAACAAACTAGTCATTAAAATTTCCAATCTAATGAGCCCTTTCTGAAGTTTCTACGACAATGCTTTCTATAAAAACCTTATATGCCCCCAGGGCATAACTTACAACCCTTGATCTGAGTGCTGTGGGGGGTTGTCACCTTCAAAGGCTTAATTTCCTGATTTTACAACTACGTTGAATAAAATGGCTATATCAAAATGTTGATTGGATGCGTTTGGGGAAAAGTTGGGTGCGAGATGGGGGTTAGTTGCCCTCCAATTATTTTGACTATTAAAAAGGGCACTAGCTCTTTGAATTTTCAATCAAATGAGCCTTTTTTGAAGTTTCTACCACAACACCTTCTATAAAAACCTTAAATGCCCCCAGGGCATAACTTACAACCCTTGCCCTGAAGACTGTGGGGGAGTGTCCTCCTCAAAAACATAATTTCTATCTGGAAATCAACTATACTAAACAAAATGGCTATCTCAAAATTTTGATTGGATATGTTTCAGGAAATGGTAGATATGGAAGGGGTGTTAGTTGCCTTCCAATCACTTTTGACTATTAAAAAGGGCACAAGCCACTCCAATTTCCAATTGAATGATCCCTTTTTGAAGTTTCTACAACAACTTCTTCAATACAAAGTGCCCTGCCCCAAAGGAAAAAAAATAATAAATAATAAATTGTGCCAACATTTTTCTTATATAGCCTGGGCATAACTTAAAACCCTTGCCTTGAGGGTTGTGGGGGAGTGTCCTCAAAGACATATTTTCTATCTGGAAATCAACTATGCTGAACAAAATGGCTATCTCAAAATTTTGATTGGATGTGTTTGGGTGAATGATGGGCCTGGGGGGGGGGGGCTAGTTGCCATCCAATCACTTTTGACCCTTAAAAAGGGCACTAGAACTCTCTATTTGAGTCCCCCTTTGAAGTTGCTATGACAACCCTTTCCATATGAAGTGCCTCTGGGAAAAAAAAATAATAATAATAAAACATTGGAGCTGTATGGCCTTTAATATAGGCAATGCTCTAGTGTTGCCTCTGAATGTTTTTTTTTTTTTTTGTATGAAAAGGGTTAAAACATTGGTTTCAAACTAAATATTTCATTGTAAATTCATTTTGTTAAAGTTATATAATCCACAAGCCATTGATTTGTCACAATTCAGTTGGATAAAAAAAAAAACTCAAAACAACTTCTCCATTTTGCCATCCACCATGTTTCTTCAGTCAGCTTTGATATTTTTTGACATTAGGTGAAAAAGCAGTTTTTAAATAGCCTAAGAGATTAAGAAGAAAACATGAAGGAACTGTTTTGAATTTTTTTTTATTCAACTTCATCCTGACAAATTATTTTTTGTGAATTATACAACTTGGTATAAATGTGCAGTTGGTCCCCTATATAACAAAACATGCTAAGAAAACAATTCTTACTTCATAATATGCAGAATAAACCTAATTAACAGATTTTACAGAGGGAGAACCTTTATCTTCACTTCTTCCCTTGTTTTTCTAAGAAATACATGAATTCCTTAGAACCAATATATCTCCTGCCATCTGGTATATATCACCCTTGTGGGAAATGTTGTCCCTCACTGAGCGTCAAAAAATACAAACCACGTACTACAGATTTGCAAAATTTTTGCTGGGACTTCCACTGAGATTTTCTAACACAGAGATCTCATCCATATATGGAATCTTTGATCCATCAACCAAGGTGATTGATCTAGAACGGAGAGCCTCAAGACAATCCCTCAGTAAACTCTACGACTCACTGCTGACTCAACTGTTTCTGTGAATGAAGTACCTGTATTTAATTTTTAGTGTTGAACATGTTTTTCTTCTTTTTTTGTTTCATTTTGTACCCTGCTTTTTTTTTCCATTTCTCCATTGTAAGCGGGCATAAATAAATATATATATTAACAGAGTATATACCCCCATCCCCTTAATGTGAAAATATATACCCAGAACTGTATCCTGAATATAAATATTACCTTCATTTGAATCAGAAATGAACCTTACCCCCACCCCTAAATATATCCAAATCAGGGTATATATTTGCACATCACAGGGATGGGCCACAAAGTTCATTTGTGATGCAAATGAAGGTTATATTTAGATTTAGAAACACTGGAAAAACAAGGAAAGAAGTGAAGATATAGGTTCTTCCCCTGCAAAACATGCTAACTAGGATTACTCTGGATATTATGACCCAAAATTTTTACAAAATGGATTTATAATCAAATAGTAAGTTTGAAATAAATTATTTTCAAGGGTCCTAAAAGGGCTTAAAATTGAATTTGCAAAATTCATTTCCAACAAAAATGAAAAGGCATCAGCATAAAAAGGCATCAAATGGTATATTCACTTTAGGGTCAATATCTACGAAATCATATTATTGAGTTAGGAATAAAGTGGATAGCCTACACCATTTGATGCCTTTTTTTATGCTGATTATGAATATAATAAGCATTTCTATCAGAAAAGAATTGCAGCCCCCCCCTATATAGGCTATACCTAACCTAACCCAACCTAACCTAACCCTGAATTGGCCTATATAGAGGGGAGGGCTGAAACTCATTTCTGATAGAAATGCTTATATTTGTAATCAGCATAAAAAAAGGCATCGAATGGTGTATTCACTTTTGTCCTAACTCAATAATATGATTTTGTAGATATTGACCCACTTTAGTTGTTATTCAATAATATGATTTGGTAAAATTTTACCACCTGTTTGTTCGTCAACTATATGAACTTCTTAATATTTACTGGTTAGGCCTATTTTCCAGTGGGAGAATTTTCTTTATCAAGATGGAAGTTTTGGGGAGGGTTGGTAACTTGAACTTGGCAAGCAAAATATTAATGTTTAATCTGTTGGAACAATAGCCTATTACTCTAAGTGTAGGCTACTCTTGACCTAAAAAATACAATATAGAATATAGCTTACAGGAGGTTTACAGAATATGTAATTTAGGCTATAGTTTACAGGAATTTTACAGAACTTGTAATTTTAATTTTTATTTTCAGCAAGATGATCATTAGGCTAACCACTTAAATTAGGCCTATTTGAAAAATCTAGCGGTCACCAACAAAATATGAGAAGAAGCCTACTTTGCTGTAAAGATGCTTGAATGAATGAATTTTCTGAACATTTCAATTAGACTTGGGTAGCCTAATAGGCTAGGCCTATCAAACAAAACTAGGCTATCTTTCTAGCGTTTACCTTCAAAAGCTACAGACCCTACATGCTTATCATCAAGAAGCTCAAACAGAGTCTTAATAGAAGATATGAATTTGGTAGGCAATCCTTCTAAAGCAGCTGACTTTTCAACCATCTTCTTGTTGATTATTTACTTGTCAACCATTTTGCAAACCCATGTTTTTATAGTTTGACTTTTGCTGACAAAAACAAATGTAAATTCCTTAAAAGGTTTTCAAACAAAGGAAAATTTAATAAGCAAAAATTTATTCTGAAATAACGGGATTCAACTATGATGCTGATAATAGTTCTAGAAAATATTTTGAATCAGAGACAATTGTATTTTTTCTTTCAAATAAAAATTGAAAGGTAGGCCCTTCAGTTATTTTAGAAATTATTAAAGATTTGAATTTTCGACACGTGCTATTATTTCTGATAAAAAGATGGCACATACAAATAGCTCAAAACCAGTTCCTAAGGATGCACTGGTCATTTCATCAATGATTAAAGAACTAGGCGTGCAAGAATTTGATCCTCGTGTAGTCAACCAGCTCCTGGATTTTGTTTACAGTAAGCTCTGTGCAGGCCAATGCTAGCCTATCCAATAAAGAGGCTAGGCTAGGATCTTAATTCTTGAATCATCTTCAATTCTAATGCTTAAAGTAATTGGATACATTTCGTTAACAGTAAAATCTAGATGAGGCACTTTTGTTAAATTTTTCACAGTTCATATTATTGACTTACAAATAAAGTAAACATAGGCCTAGCCTACCACTTGATGCCTTTTTTTATGCTCTTTCCAAATATAGGCTAATAATCATTTTGGTAAAATTCTACTTTTTTTTCTTTTGACTATCTTGGAAAGGGGTTAGGTTTGGAAAATGAAACTTTCAGGGATGGATCTAGGCTACATGCTAAGGTATGTTCTGGGAAGGTACTTTGAAGTACCTACCTCCACTCCTCCCCTCTATATAATGGTAAATTACTGCACATTACTAGTTGTTTTAGCTTACATTTCATCCTATATTATTATCATAATTATAAATCACTGCTTACCTTACACAACTTCAGATTTTAACCTTGTTCATTAAGATATATTACAAAATTCTATTTTCATTTAACAGTCATTGCTTTAACTTATTTACTATCTAGCTGACATTGCTTACGGAACCCATTTGTGATGTCACAACTTTGCTTATCATAACCCCTTTAACTGTAGCATGTAGGTGCCATGGGGTAGAAGACAACTCTGTGTTGATAAGCCATATAAACTTTATTAATTAGGGAAAGGATTTGACAAGAGATAGACCAGTAAAAAAAATCCAAATTGTTTTTAGAGGACAAATTATGTTATGAGAAGATGTTTTTATTTTTATAGGTGCATGCACTCATGAAGCTTTTTAAGTATTTCTCAAGCACTAATTAATAGAGTGCTACAAACATCAGAATTGACTTTAAAAGACAAGTTATGTCATGGGAAGGTGTTTATGAAATCCCCCTCCCCAAAACTCAAAAATTTCTAAAATTATTCTAAAGAAGCTTTTTAAATATTTCTAAAGTACTAATAGATAGAGCACTACAAATATCAGATTCAGCTTCAGGGGCCAAATTATGTTATGGGAAGATGTTTTTGAAATCTCCCCTCCCCCCAAACTCAAAATTTTACTTTAGAAGCTTTTTTAAATATTTCTAAAGTGCTAAGATATAGAGTGCTACAAACATCCAAATCTACTTTAGAGGACAATTTATGTTATGGGAAGATGTTTTTGAAATCCCCCTTTGCCCCAAACTCAAAATTTTCCAAAATTCTACTTTAGAGGCTTTTTTAAATATTTCTAAAGCACTAAGACGTAGAGTGCTAAAAACATCAGAATCAATTTAGAGGCCAAATTAATTCTATAATAATTCCCCCTTCCCCCAAACTCAAAATTTTTTGAAATCCCCCTTTGCCCCAAACTCAAAATTTTCCAAAATTCTACTTTAGAAGTTTTTTTTAAATATTTCTAAAGCACTAAGACATAGAACGCTAAAAACATGAGAATCTCCTTTAGAGGACAATTTGTGTCATGGGAAGATTTTTTTGAAATCCCCCTTCCCCCCAAACTCAAAATTTTCTAAAATTCTACTCTAGAAGCTTTTTAAATATTTCTAAAGCACTAATAGACAACCTGCTAAAAACATCAGAATCAACTTTAGAGGCCAAATTAATTCTACAATAATTCCCCTTCCCCCCAAACTCAAAATTTTTTTGAAATCTCCCTTCACCCCAAACTCAAAATTTCCCAAAATTCTACTTTAGAAGCTTTTTTAAATATTTCTAAAGCGCTAAGACATAGAGTGCTACAAACATCAAAATTGACTTTAGAGTACAAGTTCTGTCATGGGAAGATGTTTTTGAAATCCCCTTTCCCTCCAAACTCAAAATTTTCTTAAATACTACTCTAGAAGCTTTTTAAATATTTCCAAAGCACTAATAGATAGTGTGCCAAAAACATCAGAATCGACTTTAGAGGCCAAATTAATTCTACAATAATTCCCCCTTCCCCCCAAAATCAATTTTTGTAAATCCCCCTTTGCCCCAAACTCAAAATTTCACAAAATTCTACTTCAAAAGCTTTTTTAAATATTTCTAAAGTGCTAAGACATAGAGTGCTACAAACATCAGAATTGACTTTAGAGGACAATTTATGTCATGGGAAGATGTTTTTAAAATCCCCATTTGCCCCAAACTCAAAATTATCAAAAATTCTACTATAGAAGCCTTTTTTCAATATTTCTAAAGTGCTAAGACATAGAGCACTACAATCATCAGAATCAACTTTAGAGGATAATTTATGTCATGGGAATATGTTTTTGAAATCCCCCTTTGCCCCAAACTAAAAATTTCCAAAATTCTGCTTTAGAGGCTATTTTAAATATTTCTAAAGCGCTATGACATAGAGCACTACAAACATCAGAATCGACTTTAGAGGACACATTATGTCATGGGGAGATGTTTTTGAAATCCCCCTTCCCCCCAAACTCAAAATTTTCTAAAATTCTACTCTAGAAGCTTTTTAAATATTTCCAAAGCACTAATAGATAGTGCGCTAAAAACATCAGAATTGACTTTAGAGGCCAAATTAATTCTACAATAATTCCCCCTTCCCCCCAAACTCAACATTTTTTTCAAATCCCCCTTCACCCCAAACTCAAAATTTTCCAAAATTCTACTTTAGAAGATTTTTTAAATATTTCTAAAGTGCTGAGACATAGAGTGCTACAAACATCAAAATCGACTTTAGAGGACACATTATGTCATGGGGATATGTTTTTGAAATCCCCCTTCCCCCCAAAGTCAAAATTTTCTAAAATTCTACTCTAGAAGCTTTTGAAGTATTTCCAAAGCACTAATAGATAGCACACTAAAAACATCAGAATCAACTTTAGAGGCTAAATTAAATTCTACAATAATTCCCCCTTCCCCTCAAACTCAAATTTTTTGAAATCCCCCTTCATTTAAAGTCGATTTTGATGTTTGTAGCACTCTATGTCGTGGCGCTTTAGGAATATTTAAAAAAGCTTCTGAAGTATAATTTTTGAAAATTTTGAGTTTGGGGCAAAGGGGGATTTAAAAAAAAATTGAGTGTGGGGGGAAGTGGGAATTATTTTGGAATTAATGTGATCTCCGAAGGCGCTTCTGATGTTTTTAGCGTGCTATCTATTAGTGCGTTGGAAATATTGAAGAAGTTTCTAGAGTAGAATTTTAGAAAATTTTGAGTTTGGGGGGAAGGGGGATTTCAAAAACATCTTCCCATTACATAACTTGTACTCTAAAGTTGATTTTGATGTTTGTAGCACTCTATGTCTTAGCACTTTAGAAATATTTAAAAAAGCTTCTAAAGTAGAATTTTGGGAAATTTCGAGTTTGGGGTGAAGGGGGAATTATTTTAGAATTAATTTGGCCTCTAACGTTGATTCTGATGTTTTTAGCTTGTTATCCATTAGTGCTTTGGAAATATTTAAAAGGCTTCTATAGTAGAATTTTAGAAAATTTTGAGTTTGGGGGGAAGGGGGATTTCAAAAACATCTTCCCATGACGTAACTTGTCCTCTAAAGGCAATTCTGTTGTTTTTAGTGCTCTATGTCTTAGCACTTTAGAAATATTAAAAAAAAACTGCTAAAGTAGAATTTGGGAAAATTTTGAGTTTTGGGCAAAGGGGGGTTTAAAAAAAAATTGAGTTTGGGGGAAGAGAGAATTATTGTAGAATTCATTTGGCCTCTAAAGTTGATTCTGATGTTTTTAGCGCTCTATGTCTTAGTGCTTTAGAAATATTTAAAAAAGCCTCTAAAGTAGAATTTTGGAAAATTTTGAGTTCGGGGCAAAGGGAGATTTCAAAAACATCTTCCCATAACATAAATTGTCTTCTAAAGTAGATTCTGATGTCTGTAGCACTCTGTGTCTTAGTGCTTTAGACATATTTAAAAGAGCTTCTAAAGTAAAATTTTGAGTTTGGGGGGAGGGGGATTTCAAAAACATCTTCCCATAACATAATTTGGCCTCTGAAGTCGATTCTGATATTTGTAGCACTCTATCTCTTAGTGCTTTAGAAATATTTAAAAAGCTTCTTAAGTAGAATTTTAGAAATTTTTGAGTTTTGGGGAGGGGGGATTTCATAAACATCTTCCCATGACATAACTTGTCTTCTAAAGTCAATTCTGATGTTTGTAGTGCTCTATCAATTAGTGCTTCAGAAATGCTTAAAAAGCTTCATGAGAATAAAGCACTCTTTATTCATGAGAATTGTAGCACTCTTCATGAGAGTGCTACAAACATCAGAATCAACTTTATAGGACAATTTATGTCATGGGAAGATGTTTTTAAAATCCCCATTTGCCCCAAACTCAAAATTTTTAAAAATTCTACTTTAGAAGCTTTTTTAAATATTTCTAAAGTGCTAAGACATAGAGCGCTACAAACATCAGAATGAACTTTAGAGGACAATTTATGTTATGGGAATATGTTTTTGAAATCTCCCTTTGCCCCAAACTCAAAATTTTCCAAAGTTCTACTTTAGAGGCTTTTTTAAATACTTCTAAAGCGCTAAGACATAGAGCGCTACAAACGTCAGAATCGACTTTAGAGGACAATTTATGTCATGAGGAGATGTTTTTGAAATCCCCCTTCCCCCCAAACTAAAAATTTTCTAAAATTCTACTCTAGAAGCTTTTTAAATATTTCCAAAGCACTAATAGATAGCGCACTACAAACATCAGAATTGACTTTAGAGGCTAAATTAATTCTACAATAAGTCCCTCTTCCCCCAAACTCAAAATTTTTTTGAAATCCCCCTTTGCCCCAAACTCAAATTTTTTTTATAAATCCCCCTTTGCCTGAAACTCAACATTTTCCAAAATTCTACTTTAGAAGCTTTTTTAAATATTTCTAAAGCGCTAAGACATAGAGCAGTACAAACATCAGAATCGACTTTAGAGGACAATTTATGTCATTGGAAGATGTTTTTGAAATACCCATTACCCATTGAAATTTTGACAAAACAACATTTTACCTTAATTTTCTGTTATCAGTTTCTTTTTCTCTGGCTTTAGTCTGAAAACGTAATTTCAGTTATTTGAGCAGAATTTTAAGTCATATCAATGTTACAAGTTATGTCATGGGAAGATGTTTTTGAAATACCATTACCCATTGAAATTTTAACAAAACAACATTTTACCTTAATTTTCAGTTATCAGTTGCTTTTTCTCTGGCTTTAATTCTGAAAGTCATTTGGGCAGAATTTTAAGCCATATCAATGTTTTATTTCCAAAATTTAGGAAATGTATTTGCATATATTTAAAACCTTATAAGTTGGGATTGAGCAAAGTTTTGAAGCTGAAATAATTTTGTTGTACTTCATTTAAACAGAAGATCTATTTTGCAAGGTTCCATTGCTATAACTCACAGATTTTTAAAGGTCATTCAAAGTTTTTGAAATCCTCCTTACCATTCATCCCATTCCCCTTTCATACTCTAAAATCTGGTTGTTAATATGAAATTTGAAAAGCCTTATTTTCCACAGGGGTATTTCCCGTGGGGGGGGGGGTATTTTTCGTGGGGAGGTATTTTCCGGGGGGATTTTCCGGTGGGTATTTGCCAAGAACCACAAATTTGATGGTATGAGTTTTATTAAAATCTTTGACTTTTAGGGGTTGTTTCCTCCTTTTACGAAACTCAGACAAATTTTTTAGATAGGCAAATTATCAACCAGATTTTTTAGAGTAAGATTCCAGTGCAACACGTTGCAGCAAAATGGTCAGCTTAGATTAGCATAAGCAGGGGCACCATGAGCAGGTTGCTGACCACTGTCTCTGCCCTCCCCCTCCCCCTGCTATCAAATCCCCTTGCAGCTAACCTTTCCACCCTCGAAAGAAAATTTTTATACAAGTTCCTTCATTTTTAACATAT
This sequence comes from Artemia sp. Qi Xiang Cuo, assembly GCF_049724085.1. Taxonomy (NCBI): domain Eukaryota; kingdom Metazoa; phylum Arthropoda; class Branchiopoda; order Anostraca; family Artemiidae; genus Artemia; species Artemia sp. Qi Xiang Cuo. The sequence continues at coordinate 19,847,210 of NC_142811.1, forward strand.
TTTAAATTACAGATGTAAAAAAGAAAAGCAAAAATTTTCAACATCATAGGATTAAGCTATTTGAATATGTTTTATGTCTTTGTCTAGCAATGTTGTCTTGTTTATTTGTCTAACAAATACCCATTTGTCTGGTTTCCTTGTACAGTCTATACCGGTGGGTTATTTATAATGCACAAGTACTGAATAATCATATTCGTTTTGATTATTTTTTTTGGAAACCCCTTAACATTTTGAGTTGGGTAACCACATAAAACATATTCAAATAGTTTAATCCTATAATGTTGAAAAATTTTGCTTTTCTTTTTTACATCTGCGATTTTAAAATATGTAAAAAATTCTGGAACTTATATAAAAATTTTCTTTCGAGGGTGGAAAAGTTAGCTGCAAGGACTTGATAGCAGGGGGAGGGCGGGGCGGTGGTCAGCAACCTGCTCGCAGTGCCCCTGCTTATACTAATCTAAGCTGACCATTTCATTGCAACGTGTTGCACTAGAATCATACTCTAAAATCTGGTTGATAATTGGCCTGTCTAAAAAATTTGTCTGAGTTTTGTAAAATGGGGAAAAAACCCCTAAAAGTCAAAGATTTTAATAAAACTCATGCTATCAAATTTGTGGTTCTTGGCAAACACCGCCAGAAAATCCCCCTGGAAATTTCAATGGGTAATGGTATTTCAAAAACATCTTCCCATGACATAACTTGTAACATTGATATGGCTTAAAATTCTGCTCAAATAACTGAAATTGCGTTTTCAGACTAAAGCCAGAAAAAAAAACTAATAACTGAAAATTAAGGTAAAATGTTGTTTTGTCAAAATTTCAGTGGGTAATGGGTATTTCAATCCCCCCGGAAAATAAGGCTTTTCAAATTTCAAATTATCAGCCAGATTTTAGAGTATGAAGGGGGAATGGGATGAATGGTAAGGGGGATTTCAAAAACTTTGAATGACCTTTAAAAATTAGTGAGTTATAGCAATGGAACCTTGCAAAATAGATCTTCTGTTTAAAATTACAACAAATATGTTTTCAGCTTCAAAACTTTGCTCAATCCCAACTTATAAGGTTTTAAATATATGAAAATACATTTTCTAAATTTTGGAAATAAAATATTGATATGGCTTAAAATTCTGCTCAAATAACGGAAATTGCATTTTCAGAACTAAAGCCAGAGAAAAAGAAACTGATAACTGAAAATTTAAGGTAAAATGTTGTTTTGTCAAAATTTCAATGGGTAATGGCTATTTCAAAACATCTTCCCATGACATAACTTGTAACATTGACATGGCTTAAAATTCTGCTCAAATAACTGAAATTGCGTTTTCAGAACTAAAGCCAGAGAAAAAGAAACTGATAGCTGAAAATTAAGGTAAAATGTTGTTTTGTCAAAATTTCAATGGGTAATGGGTATTTCAAAAACATCTTCTCTTGACATACTTGTCCTCTAAAGTTGATTCTGATGTTTGTAGCGCTCTATGTCTTAGCACTTTAGAAAAGCTTCTAAAGAGGAATTTTGGAAAATTTTGAGTTTGGAGTGAAGGGGGATTTAAAAAAAAAATCGAGTTTGGGGGAAGGGTGAATTATTGTAGAATTAATTTGGCCTCTAAAGTCGCTATCTGATGTTTGTAGCGCCTTAGAAATATTTAAAAAGCATCTAGAGTAGAATTTTAAAAATTTTGAGTTTGGGGTAAAGGGGTATTTCAAAAACATCTTCCCAAGACATAACTTGTCCTCTAAAGTCGATTCTGATGTTTGTAGCGCTCTATGTCTTAGTGCTTTTGAAATATTTAAAAAAGCTTCTAAATAAGAATTTTGGAAAATTTTGAGTTTGGGGCGATTCTGATGTTTGTAGTGCTCTATGTCTTGGTGCTTTAGAAATATTTAAAGAAGCTTCTAAAGCAGAATTTTGAAAATTTTTTAGTTTGGGGTGAAGGGGGATTTAAAAAAAATTTTGAGTTTGGGGGGAAGGGGGAATTATTGTAGAATTAATTTAGCCTCTAAAGTTGATTCTGATGTTCTTAGCGCGCTATCTGTTAGTGCTTTGGAAATATTTAAAAAGCTTCTAGAGTAGAATTTTAGAAATTTTTGAATCTGGGGGGACGGGGGATTTCAAAACATCTTCCCGTGATATAACTTGTCCTCTAAAGTCGATTCTGGTGTTTGTCGCACTCTATGTCTTAGCGGTTTAGCAATATTTAAAAAAGCTTCTAAAGTAGAATTTTGGAAAATTTTGAGTTTGGGGAGAGGGGGATTACAAAAACATCTTCCCATGACATGACCTGTCCTCTAAAGTCGATTCTGATGTTTGTAGCGCTCTATGTCTTAGCGCATTAGAAATATTTAAAAAAGCTTCTAAAGTAGAATTTTCGAAAACTTTGAGTTTGGGGCGAAGGGGGGATTTAAAAAAAATTTGAGTCTGGGGGGGAGGAGAAGGAATTATTGCAGAATTAATTTGGCCTCTAAAGTCGATTCTGATGTTTTTAGTGCACTATCTATTAGTGCTTTGGAAATATTTAAAAAGCTTCTAGAGTAGAATTTTAGAAAACATTGAGTTTGGGGGGAAGGGGGATTTCAAAAACATATACCCATGACATAATTTGTCCTCTAAAGTCGATTCTGATGTTTTTAGCGCTCTATGTCTTAGCGCTTTAGAAATATTTAGAAAAGCTTCTAAAGTAGAACTTTGAAAAATTTTGAGCTTGGGGCAAAGGGGGATTTAAAAAAAATTTGAGTTTGGGGGGAAGGGGAAATTATTGTAGAATTAATTTGGCCTCTAAAGTCAGTTCTGATGTTTTTAGCGTGCTATCTGTTAGTGCTTTGGAAATATTTAAAAAGCTTCTAGAGTAGAATTTAAAAAAATTTGAGTTTGGGGGGAAGGGGGATTTCAAAAACATATCCCCATGACATAATTTGTCCTCTAAAGTCGATTCTGATGTTTTTAGCGCACTATGTCTTAGCGATTTATAAACATTTAAAATAGCTTCTAAATTTGAATTTTTCAAAATTTCGAGTTTGGGTGGAAGGGGGATTTCAAGAACATCTTCCTATAACACAATTTGTCCTCTGAAGTCGATTCTGATATTTGTAGCGCTCTATCTATTAGTGCTTTAGAAATATTTAAAAAGCTTCTTAAGTGGAATTTTAGAAATTGTTGAGTTTTGGGGAGGGGGGATTTCAAAAACATCTTCCCATGACATAACGTGTCTTCTAAAGTCAATTCTGATGTTTGTAGTGTTCTATCAATTAGTACTTCAGAAATATTTAAAAAGCTTCTTGAGTGCATTGACCTATAAAAATAAAAACATCTTCTCTTAACATAATTTGTCCTCTAAAAACAATTTGGATTTTTTACTGGTCTATCTCTTGTCAAATCCTTTTCCTAATTAATAAAGTTTAAATAGCTTATCAACACAGAGTTGTCTTCTACCCCATGGCACCTCCATGCTACTGTTAAAGGGGTTATGATAAGCAAAGTTGTGACATCACAAAAGGGTTCCATAAGCAATGTCAGCTAGATAGTAAATAAGTTAAAGCAATGACTGTTAAATGAAAATAGAATTTTGGAATATATCTTAATGAACAAGGTTAAAATCTTAAGTTGTGTAAGGTAAGCAGTGATTTATAATTATGATATTAATATAGGATGAAATGTGAGCTAAAACAACTAGTAATGTGCAGTCATTTACCATTATATAGAGGGGGGAAGGAGTGGAGATAGGTACTTCAAAGTACCTTCCCAGGACATACCATAGCATGTAGATCCATCCCTGAAAGTTTCATTTTCCTAACCCAACCCCTTTCCAAGATAGCCAAAAGTAACTAAAGTAGAATTTTACCCTCAAACCTATTGAACAGGCAAATTTCAAAAGCTTAGAAATAAGAAGAGGGTTAACATGGAAGCCTGGCAATATCCTCCCAAAGTATTTTTTGGTCTTGGATTCATTACTGAAAGGTTTATTTTCCTAACCTAACCCCTTTTCAAGAAAGTGAAAAGTAGCTAAACTAGAATTTTACCCTTACTCAATTCTAATTTATAACATTTGAACATTTTGTGAAGCTATTTCATTGGTAAGGGGAGAAGAAGCAATGATAGCCTATCACTCAGAATTATAATGAGTTCACAGGCATTATGTTTTCAAAACCTACAGCCCAAGAAAAAGAAACCAAAGTATAGTACATATTAACAGGGGCAAATCTCCAGCATTTTTATTGGGGAGGGGGGAGGCAAGAGGAGTCCATATCTGGACAGTCAAGGAACATGGGATATATAATAATATTTTTCTCCACATTATTGGGGGGCCATTCCCCCCTCCCCCCCCCCTAAATGATGCCCCTGCATATTGAGTTTTTTCCATTACTTAGCTAGAAAAAAGGTGAGCACATCTGTCAGTGTATCTTTTTTTATGCTTTTTCCACATAATTTAATTGCTTCAATCACAATCTTGATTTTGACCCTTTAAAGTGGCCCTGAAAGATTACTTTGGTTATTTCTGTTTAAGGACCCCAACTAATTACCCAACTATAATAGTGGTTTATAATAATCACCCAGGAATAGGCAACCAAATCAAGAGCTGAATGAAAGGCTCTCTGGCAAATCTGGCAATTCTATCCCAGTTACAGATTTCACTCAACTGGGCAAACCAGATGCTAATGGCCAAAGGTCAAGCAATTCATTTCTATTCACACTTAAAGGAAAATCAACATTTCAGGTCAAATATTGCTTTTTGAACAAATGAAACCACACAAAGCCTACAAGCCAAAACCAATCCAGTACCAAAAATGTCTAAAACTTGACACTCAATAAAGACATGTAATGTAAGCTTACAAACATGCAGTAAATCTAAGAATACCCATCCTAAAGAAATGCTAAACTCCAAAAATAATCAGCCAACATGCATAAACTCCAAAGGCCCCCATGATTCCTCCAATAAAACAAGATACCCTGCACTAAGTCCCCAGGATATACTATCCTGAGAAAGGTTAAGTCATCTGAGAGAAAATGTGGTGGTGTTGTTATTTTAATAAGTAATAACATCAAATTTTGTGGAATTGATTTTCTAGTGTTTCTTAATGATACAGATACAATTGATATCACGGTTTGGCTGAATAATATCAATACTTAGGCTATATAATAAGCTATTATAACCCCAATGGCCAAACTGCATATGCTTCAGACTTCTTCAGTTATTTAATTAATTTTAATATGCTTAAAAATATAATAATATGTGGAAATTTCTATGCCCATAGCCTTTTGTGGGGGGTTGAGTGTGCAAATAAAACAGGCAAGTTCATAGAAATGTTAATATCAGATAATATGGAATTATTAAGTGCTGCTCCTCCAAATCTAAATACTTCCTTTGATCCCAAAAGTGGAAAGTTTTCCACAATTGACCTACAAATTGTGTCAGCAATTATATTGAATAAAATTTATATTAAAATTTATTTCCTTTGCACTGACCATTATGCCATTATTTCCTCAATAAATGAACCTGTTATAATTCAGCCACACACTACTGCATAAACTCTAAAGCAAATTGGAATGTGTTCAAGAATAAGCTTAATGTTGAAACTCTAACTCATATGCAGGGGTCATATGATTCAACTACAAGACCTGACACACACACTGAAGTTTTAACACAGAACAGTTTGTGCAAAACTAATGCTAAATAGCAAAGTCATGCCTGAAGATAACCATATAAATTACTTTAATTTTCATAAGAAAATTAAAATATATTTTCTTGTGAAATATTATCGCTTCTAATAAGCAGTCGTACCAAACCAATCCTGCTCAACTCATCCTCAGGGCTATACTGTGGTGTTTCTCCTCCCCATAGTATAGTGCAGACGGTTTGATATCATTCTATTTTCCCTTCTTGTTTTAGTTTTTTTTTTTTAAAGCTGTTTCCAATAGGCAATGTTTAGAAGTCCTCCAAAAAAAGTCCCACCAGATCCCAAATCAAATTCCAGTGAAAGTGCCATAGTGAAAGATACCCATCTTGGCTGGTCAAGCACACTATCTCAAAGTTCAAATGATAGCTCCGATTCGGAGAATAGGACAATGATAAGTGTAGGGGCCAATGTAACCATAAATGATGATAATGGGTTTCAAGAGGTCCCCTCTAGAAGCTCTAAAAAAAGGAAAAAATCTCCCCAATCAAAAGCAATTCCCCTCTTCCTGCCCAAGATCCTTCCTCCAAAAACTTAGGAATTTACCTTAAAATTACTCCTACTACCCCCGTTGAAATTAAAATGATCACAGCAACAAGAGTTGCAATTTTTAAATTGCTAAAATCAATGTTCTCTATTAATTTTAACCGTGATGGAGATCTGCTAATAGCTGTAGAAGATCAGAAATCAGCAGATACAATAATTAACCTAAAATCCCTTATGAATACCCCAATTATTGCATCTAATTGGAACCCAAAACAATCACCAACAAATTAGTAGTTTATAATGTTCCCCCAGAGAGATCCACTCAGGAGGTAAAAGAAGGCCTATCAGTTAGAGCTTGAAACACGATCCCAGTTAAGGATGTTACCCAACTTGACAAACCTAACTTTAATCGCCTAAAAACTAGCAGATCCTTCTTATTTAAACTGATGGGCAAAAATATCATCCAAGAAAAATTATTCCTATTTGGGCAAATCAAACCAGACAAGGAATACAAACCTAAGCCTATCCAGTGTCAGAAGTGTCACGAACTGGGACACACGACAAACAAATGCAATGAAATTCTCAGAGAGTGTAGTAATTGTAAAGCTTTCCATCCTAAAGAGCTGACAACTTGCAACAACACTCAGCCTACATGCATCAAGTGCAAATGCCAACATGTATATACAAATAAATCATTATGTCCTGCATACAAGACAAGATCTATAACACTCCAAATATCAACAGAGAAGGCCATCCCATACCCCTTTGCGGCAATGGAAGCAAATGCTGCCCAACAATACCAATTAAAGCCTGTAATGAAACCAACCAACACCCCCCCGGCAAACGCCCCCCCGGCAGCCAGCCCCCCCGAGAGAACACCCGCGTCTAAGCCCCCTAGCTCGAATCCCTATCAAAAGGAATCACCAAGCCAACAAGCCTCCTTATCCGATGAGATGAGGTCAGCCTGGCCCCCCTCCCAAGAAGAAACAAACCAGAAACACTACCAGGAATCAATCCCCTAACCGACAAACAGGATGCACAACCAAAAATGCAATCCCCAAATATATACATATTCATTCTAAACTGTAATGAAGTTCAGGCCATGAACATACATCAACTACAGAAAACAAAACTCATTGCAGAATTGGCAAAAATCTACATCCCTGATGATATGCTCATTCAAGCAAAAAAAGATCTTGCTTTACTTTTAACAAAGCTGAACATTGATACACAGTCATATGAAGAATAAATCAACAACACAACATATATCAATACTCCAATGGAATGTAAGATCACTCACAAAAAATAAGCTAAATGAACTAATATCTTTTATGAATAATAATTCAATTAATATTGTTTGCCTCCAGGTAACTCATTTAACCAAAAATCAATAAATTAAGTGTCTGGGATATACTATCCTCAGAAAGGATCGATCTTCAGAGAGAAAAGGAGGTAGGGTAGCTTTATTATTTAAAAACAATATAAAAATCTGTGTCATCAATTTTCCAGTTTTTGCAAATGATGTTGATGTAGTTGGTATCAGTGTTTGGCTGAATAATTTAAAAACCTACATAATAAGCTTTTATAACCCTAATGGCCAAACTACAGATGCTAAGGATTTTGTTAATTACATAAATAATTCTAATATGTTAAAACATATCATTATTTGTGGAGATTTCAATGCCCACAGCCTTTTGTGGGGGAACAAACCAGCAAATAAAGCTGGTAAATTCATTAAGCATATGACTTCAAATAATAATGAATTAGCTGTTGCTACCCCTCCAAACCTGAATACATATTTCAACCCCAAAAGTGGCAGATTCTCCACAATTGACCTACAAATTGTGTCATTAAATTTTTGAACAAAATTTACATAAATAAAATTGATAGTCTATGTACTGACCACTTTGCTATAGTTGGCTCCCTAAATGAACTTGCTGAAACTCTATCTCATACTTCCAAATATATCAACTCAATAGCAAATTGGTGTATGATCCAATATAAACTAAATGATGAAATTAAAAATTTCACCCAAAGTTCGTGCATTTCAAACACAACAGTTGACATACCATCTGAAGCCTTGACATCTTTACTAATAAATACAGATAATCATGCTATCCCCAGGACAACACCTAAGAAAACATTCCCTAAACAAATTCCTAAAGCAAGGTGGACAAATGAGTGCCTAAATAAATGGAGGATAAAAAAGGCAGCTAGGACAGAATTCATAAAAAAACCATCACCTACTACATATTTTAAAAAATTACAAGCAGAATCTAATCTAAAAAAGACTATAATAGATGCTAAATATAAATAATGGAATAATTTTGCAAATAATCTCTCCAGAGAAACACATGAGCCAATTATACATAAAGTCATAAGCCACATCTGTGGGAAAATGACTTCCCCCAACCCACCCCTGTATGAGCTTATACATAATAATACCCATTATAACAATGATAATGAAAAAGCTAACCTATTTGCAACTCTTTTTGTTAATAAGCTAATATCAAATAATCAAAGCAAACTGTCCACAATTCCTATGAACCCAAGTTACCAACCACACCCAGGATCCGAGTACATAACTAATCCATTTTCAATCCAGGAATTGAATAATGCAATACATCATGTTAGGACCAAAACTAACGGCAGCTATGACAATATATACCCTACATGGATAAAGAATCTCACACCTTCATACAAACAAGAACTGCTAAATTGTTATAATCACGCTTGGGCATCTTCTAGGTTCCCTAATATATGGAAATGTTCGTCCCTCCTACCAATCCTAAAGTAAGATAAACCAAAAGATAACCCTGAGTCTTATAGGCCCATAATGATTACTCCTGTGATGGGGAAAATAATGGAGAAAATGATCTATCACAGACTCCTCTGGTTTGTTGAAAAAAATAATATGATCCCTCACACTCAAACAGGATTCAGGAAACACCACTCCTCAACAGATGCTTTCATTTTGCTAACAAATGCAATAAATGAATCTTTCTCAAAAAATAATGTCCTAGTTGCAGCTTTTCTAGATTTTGAAGGGGCATATGACAATGTGAACCACCAAGTCCTTTTAAACAAGCTTGCAAACCTTGGAGTACCCCCTAAGCTAGTATCTTTTATTAAATCCTTCATAGAAGTGTGAAGTTTCATCGTTTGTGTTGGTTCAGCCTCTTCACTCCAAAAGACAATAACCAAAGGCCTACCTCAGGGAGCAGTCCTCAGTTGCCTCCTATTTGCCCTATATCTCTGGGACATGAACCTAACCCACACGAATCTACAATGTGCTGATGATCTGGTGCTATGGTCATCTGGCAACACCTTTCAGATAGCACAGTCAAATCTGCAAAAGTTACTTTTCCAGTTTGAAAAATTCTCTCAACATTCAGATTTACCCATTGCACCCACCAAGTCAAAAATAATCCAATTTCACCGGAAGCGAAACCATGTTAATGCAAAACTAACTCTAAATAAAACAACTTAACAGAAGATAATCATATTAATTATCTAGGTCTCATGCTTGACCAAAAACTTAATTTCCACCTCCACATTTCAAACACAATAAAAAAATGCTATAGAAAAACAAAAATATAGAAAATATTCAATAAAAAGCGAACAGAAATTAATTTAAAAAACTTTTCACAAAACAAGTTTTTCAAAGAAAAGTAAAGTGCTCCATTAAGCCAAGAATGAGCAGAAATAAATTCAAATAATCTTCCAAGCGTAAAACTATTACAGATCACTATCAATAAAAAATGAAACTCGAAACAAACAGAAATTAAAATAAATAGCCAAGTCAAACTCAAAACAAGCAAAATTTAACTTGAATAGGGCTGATAACCCCTATGCCTTCTCAAGACCAGTACACAATTTGTGCTTTACTGAAAACAAAATATGTTTGAAATGTTTTCACCTTTCTTAATTTCATAAATGAAAAACTATAAAAACCTTAAGGAAGAAATGTCATATGTCAATTAAACTGACAATCCATGGTCATGTGTGTGTTTGTTTGTTTTTTCTTTTTGAAACAGTTGTTTAAATTAATTACATATAAAGACGACTTCCCAATTTTTCTTGAAGGGTCTGAAATGAATGAGAAGGTTGCATTTGGAACTTACCTCCCACCCCTCAATATTTCAATGGGTGAGAGACTGTTTGATAATGTATCTAATGTCTGCAGAATTAAATGCCATAATCATGGCATTGGAGTACTTTATGAATTATCAACCAATGATTCCTAATATACAAAATATTATAAAATATACTGACTATGTCTAGCTTGGAGCTGCTGTCCACAGCATCCCAATATAAGATGGATATTGATACACTATGTTGTCTCAGTCTTACTGATATGATTTCTTCAAGAGGCATAAAAACATATTTCCAATATGTTCCAAGCCACTCAGGAATCATAGGTAACCATCAGGCTGATGAACTTGCAAAACAGTCCCTAGATATTGACCATCCAAGTAGGTGTCCAATCCTCCTTTGAGACATATACTGCTGGAGATTATCAGAGGTTCAGTCAAGTAAAAATAAACCAACTTTATCTCCCTTCCCCAACAAGCACCATTCTATAATATATCACAGAATTTGTTCAGGTTCAAATGGGCTATTTTTTCAGGCGTTCTCATGCCAGTTTTTGGACTCATCCAGATTAATTCCATCTTCCCTCCTTTGCAGACATTGCAAAACAAAAAATGAAACAATTGACCATTGCCCATTTGAAGATAATAAGATGATACCTGCACAGCTTTATCTGCATTGTAAACTGTTAAAGTGCTTCAAACACCACAAAATTTCACCATCAGCTAAGAGTTTAGCTGACCATACCTTCACATAGAGTACTGAGCTCAAAATATGTCTCCTGATATTTCAGATCCTAGACTCCAAAGAGCTTCTGCAAGACATCTGATCAGAACTGATCCAATGTGTTGTAAATAAACAGAATCCACATGCAGTAATCCAAATCATTTCACATAGTGAGCCAAAAGGAAAAGGGCTGAATAGTCTCCACTGAAAAGCGCACTATTATCATAACAAAAGAAAAGAGATTTACAAAGTGTTAAGTTTAATGAATTGAATTGTTATAGATCAATGCCTTTGGAAATTTTTATTTTAAAATAATGAATTTATAGTTAAGTTGCATATTGTTAGCTAATTTTTAACCCACTTCTAGTGACAAAAATTTTGGACAAGGTGTCAACTTTAGAGTCCTATTTAAGGGCTCAAAACAGAATTTGCAATAGGAGCGACTAGTGTATTTGGATAGAACATGAAAAAACCATTTTGTCCCTTTGTATGTCTTTGAACAACTTATTAAAAATCAAAATGTAAATTTTGTTATACTATTCAATCAAAAATAGAAGAGATACACAACTTGAGGCCAGGATGACCTTACCTTTTTTGTTTCAGAAGCGATATAGAAGTCCTTGAAAAAAAAAATATTTAGGGAAACCAATATAGTCAGTGATCTGCAACAAATCTCTTATGAAGAACATCTGGGTGATCTCAGACTCTTTAGATTCACCTACTAAAGGAAATGAGGAAATTCGATTTTAAACTATGGAATTACATTGAAACCTCTCTGCTTCCTTCCAGCTTCCCCATAGTATTTGCCAGTTGACCTGAGGACATTCTAAGAAAGTTATGAAGCAACATTGCACCATCCAAGTTTCTAGAGCAATTTCTTCAGCCCTAACCAGTGTATTGAAACAGGTCTCAGGGGATACAGTATCCACTGAGTCAATCAATCTGCTCAAGCAAAATGTTGAAAAAGAGTGGCTATACCAGGAGCTCATGTAGAAAAATAAAGCTGAGTCTTCAGCTATGATATAACATGCAACGTGACAAAAAATTGAAAAGAAAATTACTGAAAAAAACTAAAATATTTACCGCACTAATTTGCTCGTTCTCTGCTGAGCTGAACATCTGCTTTTGTCACCAGGGTAGAACATCTGGGTTTGTCAAAAGGCATTAGTTGTATGACAATCAGATACTTTGATCTATAATTTTGCTCTAGGTCAGTTTTTAATCCTGTCCAGACTCTTAACATATGTTTTTACCTACCCCTGTCCCTGTTTTGCTATTCGTACCACTGCTGTATGTACATGTGCTTGCTTCACTCTAAATTAGGGAATAATATATATTATTTTTTTTACCATTTATTTACAGAATATGTGACATCAATGCTTGATGATTCAAAAATTTATTCAAACCATGCCAAGAAGAAGAATATAGACATTGAAGATGTTAGGCTTGCTGTTGCACTTCATGTAGAGAAAAATTTTACAACTCCTCCACCCAGAGAGGTATATCTTCCTTTTTTAACTTTTTTTATCTATTGTATTGTTAGTTGTCAATTTTAAACTTGGTTTTTCTTATAATTAAAACTAATGAGTAAAACTTCATATTAACTTCAACATATTTTATTAATTAACAAATTTTAAATTAAATGTTAATTGATTAAATTTAAATTTAACTTAGTGAATTATAAATTAGTTTTCAACTTGAAAAATCTCATTCAGTAGTACAAACAATACAGGTTCTTAGAGGAGGGGTCTCTAATCCACAAAGAAAAAATGTTTTTTTGGCCCATATGTAAGGATTTCAACCTATCTTTTCTTAATGTTCTTTTGGAAAAATCCTTGGAATTTTTTTGTGGGGGGAATGAGCGGATTTGATTGCATTTTTTCATATTTTTTTTAATAAATATCTATAGCCTATAAAGCAAATACTGCCCCCTCCCCTTCCCCCAAGAAAAAACTCACCTTTGACCCCAGGAACTAAGCCTGTTTACATACTCATCTTTGCATTAGAAACTGTCCTCTTTTAACTTATAAATAAAATGCTACTAACACTTATACACACAAATAAGCACTAGCATAATTTTTACAATAAAATAATAGAAAAAAAAACAAAACAGAAGGTATAGTCAGCGCTGGAATTGACTTTGTATTAATTAACTTTTTTGCATGGTGACCAATGGTCTGGATAGCACATTTGCTGTCTTTGGCTGGGAGTGTAATGCATTTTTGTGGGTAAATCATTCAACACTTCCTTTGTTTTTTCCCCAGGTTTCTCCGGGTACCCATTTAGAGCTGAGTTGACTCTGGTGGAGATTACAGAGTCACACCATTGACCCCCATTCCAAACCAAATAACCAGCAACACCTGGAATCAAACCCCTGGACACGCAGTATTTTAAGTCTCGGCTAGCTATCCACTTAGCTAGCCAATGAACCACTCGGCTAGCTCACTAGACTTGTTAGTTTTGTTAATTTTTTTGTTATTTTTTTTTGTTAAGTTGATAGTTAATTAAACAATCATTGACATTAAACTGATATTTTCAATACTCAAATATTTTCACACATATAATTGTCGAAATTTTTGCTAAAGGAAGTTTTGAATTATTTTGACATATAGTATGGTATATGCAGTTTAAGTTTTCCTTTAAAAAAAATTTTTTTCGTATGGATGAATAAACACCAAAGGCATCTAGGCTTCTAAGTAGGCACAAACTGGATTTTTAGTTAGTCGGTTGCAGATTAGTTTGTTGTCAATTTTATTTGTAGATTCTATTGTTATTTTTGACTTTGTTTGCATTAAAATATTGTTGAGTATATAAATTATTGTTGGATTTTAAGAAATTATCGTAGTTTATATTAGTAAGTCTTTCAGTTTTCATGTCATTAAGGTCATTGATTTATTTTAAATCTTCATTTGGATTAAATTTTTTTACATTTTTTTATTCAATTTGTCGGGGCATTATTAACTTATTGCTCCTAAGCAAATAGTAATTGCCCTAATCTATCTTTTTCAAATACTTGAATAGATGCCAAAACTTGCTCAAAAGTGAAAAAATTCTGCATCATTCTCAATATCAATGATCAACTTTTTGAAAAAATTTTAACACCCAAAAAAAAAAAAAAAAAAAAAAAAATGCGTGGTACCCTGAGGCATTAGTCTAGATTCGCCTGATTATAAATACAGTTCTGGTTATAGTACACACGAAAAGGACTAGGGTTGGAAAAAGAAACAACTTAAAACAATAAATTACTGACATGTGAAAAGTGACAACATTAAGGGCATGTAGAGCATACATAAAACTAGTATTCAAGTGGCAATATCCCCTTAAGTGGTCTCGCAACTCTGATGCTTCTGTCACTGTAAATCAGCATAACTCACAGCGTCTATTGGATTCACTGTAGATAAATTTAAACAGTAGAATCATTCCCTATCTCAACCATTAGACAAAGCCAGACCGAGATGCAAGTTCTCCGGAGAACATATAAACGAGTATAAACATAAGCGACATTAGATTTTTTTTCACGGGTAGGCACGCGTGTAGCAGAGGAAAATAATTGGTATGGCTCTAATAATGCAAAAGGTAAAGATAAATAGCAGAAAACTATTAATTTTTAGCATGACATATCTGACAGGAGAGAAGGATCTTACGTCAACTGTTCTTACTATTAATTTTCTTAAAACTCCCCCTTCTTTCTCCTGTCCAATCCCCCCTGAAATGTCCGTTACCACTATGAAATTACTGGGCGTTACCATCTCTAGCGACTTAAAATGGGATTGTCATATTAATGACATCTTAAAACGTGTAAATGCCGTATTTTCCCTCCTTAAACTCCTTAAAAAATTTGTTTAAGGATTTTCCTGTCATTTGTACGCCCAACCCTTGAGTACGCCTGTCCTGTTTGGCATCCTGGCATTTCCATTGAATTGTCGGATAGAATAGAAGCAGTACAAAAAAGGTGCCTAAGAATTATCTTCAATGAGGGTAAAGTACCTTATATTTCCCTTCCTAGGAGAGCTAACCTTGTCACCCTTAAGGAAAGGAGAGCAAAAATTACCTTGCGTTTTGCTAACAATGCCCTTCATAACCCTCGAACCACTCCCCTTTTCCCCTGTCAATATTCACCCCTTCGACCCCGCCTCCCGCGTTCTGTGTCAACAAAAATCCCCCGTCTCGCCCCAATAAGAGTTTGCACTGAAAGATATGGAAGAACTTTTATCCCTTACATAGTTGTCATTTTCAACCACTGAATCTCCGCTGCCTCCCCCCCTCACTCACTCTTTACCTCATAGTTATTAATTTTAATGCCCATTTTTTAAATTTGTAGGTTTTATATTTATTTTTTTTATTCACCAACTAACTTATGTTTTTGTTTTAATTTTACTTTATCCCCTTGTTAATTTTACGATTTTTTTTTTTGTTTTTTTTTTTTTGGGGCATTTTTTGTGTCTTTACATTTGCCTTCTAATTTTATGAGTTTACTTTGAACTTTGTTTTTTTTAACGTTTTTACGTATTTGACATTGACCCTTTTATAATTTTCTGTTGTTGTTTGATTGTTTGTTTTTGTTGTTCTTTTTTCGCTGTATTTGACGCTAAAGTGCGAATTCGGCCCTTTTGGGCTTGTGATAGGCATTTTTCAGCAATAAATCTTATCTTATCTAAGGTGGGTTTAAAGACAAAAATAACATGGAAATGATAATTTTTCGGAAATTTCTTTCTAGTTTTGAAAAAATAATCTTGTCGCACGAAATCCTACTTTTGGACTGATAGAAAACCCTACTCATAGCAAAAATAGAAGTGTCAACCCTACATTTGTCAATAACTAAGAAATTAATTATACCAATTGCCCGACTTTCTCTGTAGCTCATGAAGATCTTTCACAGCGTTATGAACAAAACTTCATTCTGTTTGTGCACATTGTGAGAAACCAAGAAGTTTCCAATCCTTAAAACTGAGAACTGTTGTAAGTCTTTGAAATGCTAAATAACAATGTTAGCTCTGAAGGCAGATAAGATAAAGGTATTCAAAAGCAGAAAGAGGCATTATAAAATTCTGTTAGCTACTGCTCAAATCCTAATCGAGGACAATTTTCTTAGAAACTGAAGCTAACTATGCCAAGACAGTTAAAACGAGAACTGAATAAGAATAAAATAAGAAAAAACTCAACCCCTCCCTTTTTCCAAAAAAGAAAATCCTAGAAATGCACATGATAATTAAGCTACAGCATATTATGCAAGTAAGACCATTGATGGATCTAGTGAGGGGCCATACCCCCTCCATATGCTCCATACAGGCCGTTGACAAAAAAAAGTTTGATTAGCAACTGACAATAAACTTGGTAACTAGAGCGATTAAATAATTTTAATCACTGTTTTCTGAAACAAGTTTTATACCAAACTTGTACGTAACCCGAACTGGAAAGATAATGAAAAGAATCGTGAGGGTTAACTTAATGAGTCATAAAAAAGTTCTTTTAGAAGAGAAGTTTTACGTAATTTGCAAGCAGAATATTTACAATAATAACAACAAGCATTACTTTATATTCTTCTTATAATATAAATATAATTCTTTTGATGTCCTTCAATTATCTGAAAACTCTAAGAATTTCACGAAAAACACTTCTTAACAGACTTTTGGTATTCTATTGTATATGGCTATTCCACCAGTTATTAGAAGAAAAACGAAGGTCCTACATCAAATTTCGAAGGACATTTTGTGGCCCAAAAAAAGAGTATGAAAGAGGAAAAAATCAAGGGAATATTTTTCCTTACCAAAAAGAAGAAGTTTAGACGGTCCTTGGCGTAACATTACTATGTAAAAGCTAAAACCACAGATTATTGTGAAACCTAATAGATAATCTGTGCCAAAACTATTGTGGGAATTTTTTTTTGTGGCAAATTTCAAATAGTCCCGCAACTTCGTGGATCCCTCTCCCTGTATTTATGAAGTTCCGGCTATTTCTTTGTTGAAGTATTGATTAGAAGTTAGCACTAGAAATTTCTGTATTTGCTAATAATTTAATACAAACCCCCCTTTTAGAAATCCTGGAAAGGTCACTCAGTTAAGTCATACCTCTGAGATCGGACAGTAGCGAACCACTTGCTGGCTCACCCCTTTTTTCCATTCACTCTCTGTATATCATTTTTTTTCTCCCTATCTTCCCCTTTTTCTCCTCTCTGTAACTCTCTCTCTCTCTCTCTCTCTCTCTCTCTCTCTCTCTCTCTCTCTCTCTCTCTCTCTCTCTCTCTCTCTCTCTCTCTCTCTCTCTCTCTCTCTCTCTCTCTCTCTCTCTCTCTCTCTCTCTCTTTGCTTTAAGATTGCTGCTCTTCATATGTTCATCTATTTTATTTTCAGGTTCTTATGGATATTGCAAGGACAAAAAATGCACTTCCTTTACCGCCTGTTAAAGCTCACTGTGGTTTAAGACTTCCAGCTGACAGATACTGTTTAACGGCTTGCAATTACAAATTGAAGCCTATAAAAAAGGTAATGATTTCTATGTTATACTGAGATACATCAAGGAGGCACACTTGTGCCTCTATAAAGAGGCGACCCACCACAATATTAAGCGATTTCAGGTCCTAGAGGTCGCAGAGAGACGGCGGTGATCGCATTTTGTAGCCCAAGCTCAAACTAAGAAACGTGCAAAATTTCATCCTCCTCCGACTTTCATGGGGTAAACTGGACCGGAAGTTTGGAACCTCCCACAACATCCCCCCGTTAACGTTGTCCTATTCGGCTTAAATTTAGAGGCTAAGCTTTCCTAGGGCCCGGGAGCTTGTCCTCGAAATTTCAGCTCAATCCGATTTCTCTTTCCGTTTTCAAAAAACCAAATATAGCCACTTAGATTCATTTCTCTTTTTTTTGTTATCCACGCCTACAGGCCACAGTTGGCAAATGATTCGGTTGAATGAGGAATCATTCGAAGCAGAATTCGACCTGGTAGGGCCTTTTGATAATTTCATACCGAAAAAATTATCCCTCGAATGTACATTTACCACATACCTCAATTTTCTATAAGAACCAGCTATAAGCAAGCTCTTACCGCTTTCCTCCTAGAGCCCGCGACAGCATGGGCTCGTTTTCCTATAAGAGCCCGTAAGCGATTTCCGGTCCTAGCGGTCGCAGAGAGACAGCGGTAATCGCATTTTGTAGCCCAAGCTCAAACTAAGAAACGTGAAAAATTTCACCCCCTCCGACTTTATCTTCATGGGTAAAAGTGGGCCGGAAGTTTCGACCCTCCGACCACAGCCCCCCTTTAACGTTGTCCGATTTGGCTGAAATTTAGAGGATAAGGCTAACATTTTCACAAAGGCTAACGTGCAGCCTTAGATACCTTCATTTCTGTTTTAGAGAAAAGAAAGAACAATATCATTAATCAGTTAGACATTGTAAGCAAAGTGGGAGCTCATGAAAATCGCCAGAAAACTGAGGTTAACTGTTGAAACTGTCATATGTTACAGGAGGCAATAGTTTGCCCCTTGAGGTAAAAAAAAATTCAGCCCCATTTGATACACGGGTACTGAACCCTCTAAAAGTAATAGCAACTTGTGGACTCTTCTGCGACTAGGGACCAGATACGGGGACGAAAGTAAGGTGAAATATCTTCTTTCTGGCAACAAATTTCTCAAGTGATTCAGAATAGTTGGTGATTTGCAGTGAATTTATTTATTTATTTGAAACACCATTTACAATAACATAAAACAGACAACAATAAATGAAAAAAGACATTAACAAAAAACGAACATTTACAGTTACAAAGCAATGGAAACAATATGTAAATATTGTGTAATACAAGAGACAGAGAGAAAAATCGGCAGTCAATTTTAATTCAAACAAAATCAACTAAACCCTCGGTTTAGTCGATTTTCTTTTTGTGCTTTTTGCGAATTTTTAGCAGCGCAGTTTCTGGTTTTGTAGTACTGTATTTAGGGCTGTTCCCCATTACTGAACAGCTATCTATTTACGTCTGTTGCACCACCACTGGAATCTTCAGGAGGTTTTACTTGATTATGTCTAAATTGCAAGCTCAACTGACCAGTGCCTCGTTGATGCTGTAGTGTCTGAAAAGCCTTTGGTTTTATCTGAACAAGAAGGTTGGCCAGGGGTATGGCGGAGGCGCAGCAATAAACAATCATCTTGGGGTATTCAGGCTGTTATACGTTATAACGTATAACGCTGTTATACGTTAACACGTTTTCGAAGGCTGCTTACGCCTATTGCTGTGTGCACAGTCTCAATCCTGTCACTTTTTACTTCTATTCAATCCTTGCTTATAATAGGGCCGTTCTTTTACTCATCTATGTGCTAAGATCTTACGAACGCTTAACAGTGAAATCTTAGCACTAAGATCCTACATCTTGTAGCGTTCTTTTGCAAACGTCTTTCATCATTCTGCTCTGATCAGTAGTGTAAGAACAATGATGAGTATAGAATCAAAGTTCTCTCATCATTGTTCTATTTGGTAGAAAGATGGGGTCTGTCACACTTTTTGCTAACATCAGTAAGCTGTAAGATCTCAGAACAAAGATGAGTTAAAAGAACGGAAATCTTTGCAGAAAGATGGGAGATCTTGGATGTAAGATCTTAGTGCAAAAGAACGGGCCTAATCACTTTTGGGAATGGGAGCCTTATCGCAAATCTGCAGCTAATATAGTATTTGTACAAATAAAACTTTACAAATAAAATGCTTTATTTATTGACCTGTCGAAAGCATTTGATACAGTAAACCATAATCTTTTAGTTAGAAAGTTAGAAAGCTAGAATCTTTTAGTTAGAAAGTTAATCTTTTAGTTAGAAAGTTAAAGAATTATAAATGTCCACCGTGCGTTAGTTGGATTGAGTCATATCTATCAGATAGGTCACGGGTCGTTATAGTTGGACCAAAAAGATCACAAAATCACCCAATAACTTTCGGAACTTCGCTAGAGCCGATTTTAGGGATACTCTTTTACCTAACTTTAATTACAGATATAGAAATTTTTACGAAAGATCATTGGATAGCACCATTTGCAGATAATACAGTTTTATTGTTGCTAGCTTTAAGTGTTGAAACCCTTTTTAAGACCATGGAGAGCGAGTTGAATGATCTAACAAATATACAAGGAGTAACCGTTTATTGATTAATATTAAAAAAACAAATTACGTGATTTTTTCTACTATTAAAAAGGTAAACACTGAACTATCTTTAACAGCTGATGGATATTTAATATATGGTTTCAAAATTTAAATATTTAGGGGTAATCATTGATGAATTATTTTTACGGAAAGAACATGTAAATTGAAATTGCAAATTGCAAGAGGCAATTGCAAATTGCAAATTGCAAATTGCAATTGCAAATTTCTTGCAAAATGAGGATAACCTGAATTTGCAAATTGCAAATTTCTATAAAAATTGCAAGAGGAGCTGGGATTTTGTATAGACTTCAAAATTTCCTTCCGCAAAAAGTTTTGCGAACCCTTTATTTATTTATTTATTAAAAAACCCTTCAATAGACAAAACCAGACGGAGCACTTAAGAGAAAAAAGAAAAAAAAAAGACACAAACTATAACAAACTGAACCAACAAAGAAAACGAATCACTGATTTACTGAATGAGCAGATGGGACCATTCGTTTAGATGTCGCCGTATTTTTCTATTATGCTTCGCTATTCGTCTAGCGATGGTGACGTCAGGGTCTGCAACTTTAAAATTTTCAATCACATGCGAATTCCTATACCACGGAGGTAGACGAAGCAAATACTTCGCAAAAACGAAAATACATCGCTCTGATATTTTACTCTTGTTTATCCTTATATGCATTATAGTTGTTTGGGCTAATTCTTTTCGTTATAATTTAAAGAGAATTCAAGTCTTACAAAATAGAGCTGTAAAGTCGATTTATTTTAATAGACTTTATGCTAAAGAAGTTTTCCTTGAATCCTAGTTGCTAACAGTGAGACAAATTTGTCAGTTCCAAACTGCTGTTTTCATGTATAAATACTTGAATAATCTAGCACCCCCAGGACTAGCACAACTTGTCCTTTTTCATTAATCGTCATATTGTCATGCTTATCCAACGTCGTCATCCACACATTTTTCTCTTATCTCGGATATTTGTCACACGTAAAGAGTAGCTTTTTTCTATCAAATACGTTGGAGTGAAATTAAGGAACAGTATTCCGCTGGAAATAAAAGATTCTGTTTCAGTTTCGTCATTTAAATATAATTATAAGAAACATATTTTTAGGAGGATTCTCTCTTTTTTATGGAGTGTACAGTGCTTTTTTTTTTTCAAAGTTTTTTTGTTTGTCGATTTGTTGCTTGTCAATAAATAGTTATAGTATTTGTAGGAATATTCGATTTCTCCAGGGATTACATTTACGCCCTAGAGATCATTGATCAGTCTTTTTTTTCAAAGTTTATTTGTTTGTCAATTTGTTGTTTTTCAATAATTAGTGATAGTATTTATATGAATATTCGACTTCTCCGGGGACTATATTTAGGCCCTAGGGATTATTGATCAATCCCTGGAGTTGTGTTTTATTTGTGTGTTTATATTGAATAAAGTCAAAGCTCAAAGTTCAAGTAGTTTAGCCCTGTTTAGTGAAAATACCAATATTTGCGCCAAAAATGTTATCTGCATTGTTTTGCAGGAAGAAGCTTTGGAATTAGATTTTGTTTAGATTTAAGGTTTACGTTCCCCGTGTAAATGTTTTGGTATTTGTTTTCAACAATCCCGTAGTTTTAATTTCTAATTTAAAATGCAATCATTCGATAGCGAAGACTCATTTTTATCCACCTACCGATTCAAATTCTTAAAATTTGCTTTACATTTTTTTTAATTGAAAAGTACATACACTAAGTAATATCATAATTCTGATTTGATGAATGGACAGATCTAAAACTAATGATTCTAATGATATAAGTATCTTGTCCTTTTAATTAAAGTCACAGGTGTTGGATTGTAGCACTAAACCTTATTACACATACCGTACTGAACATGAAAAAACCTCTCAGCTGGTTTTGTAAGTAATATCTTGCTTTGATTGTTTGTTGCTGTACTTAAAATGAGTTTTTCATTCGGAAAGATACAAAAGTTCGTCTAGTGAATGCATCCTCGTTCGTAAGGAATGAAGTATCGACCCATGTGCTGTTCGTGATGGTATTATGGAATTTAATAATACTTCCGTAAATAATAGTACAAATTATTTGTTATCTACATAGAGTGGGTCTGATTTTGTCTGTTTCCGGGACGTAGCTTGGTTGCCACATGACTGCTGCCATAGTGGTTCTGGAGATAGATGTAGATACGCCTACTTGCCACAGAGACAGCGTAGTCTGTGGTTAAATGCCATAACAGGGATTGAAATTCTGCAAACAGGAATCAGAGGACTTGGCAAAATTCTGCTGTTAGTGAAAGATCCAACAAATAACAGAGGTTGCTCTTTTAAGCCTTGTTTTGGCGTCAAGTCAGATACTATGACCTGAATTTTAAAATATTTGTTTTAAAGCCTAGTCCAGATATTTTTACTGTCTATGTTAGTGACTTTGTCTCCCAAGCTCTGAATTGCTAAGTGGAACCGAAGCTGCTCCAGGCTAAACTGGAATCTTACCCTTTCTTTTAGATAGAATTGCCTAGCCTGTAGTTGAAAGAAGTTCTGAACCCGAAGCTCTTGTCTGTAGTTGTAATGTCTGAGAAAATCAATGAGAAGCCAACTAGCATCTCTATGACGATTAAAATTGCTAGCTGTAACTTCTGCTCCGCACATCTTCTTAGCAGCAAGTTCCCTTGATCTGTGATACTCATAGGTTTGTTTTGCTTCAAGAAAATATGATGCTCGAGCAGAATTTTGGCGTTTGGAAAAAATATGCATGGGTTTTTAGTTTTCTTAAATTGTTTGAGAGGTGCAATTCGTGTATTTTATGAAGCCAAGCATCTGGTGGTGTGTGTTTAATATGGCAGAGGTCTATAACTGTTTTCAGTATTTAGAGATTGATCATAATCAGCCATGTGCTGCGCTTCTTTGGTATGATACAGAGAATGTGCTTCCATTTAACATTTTTGTGCCAGTTTGCAATGTGAATAATTTGTCCAATACAAGTTCCGATCTACGATTGGAAAATATTTGGCTTAAGCAATACTCACACGGATGTTTGTGTAATGCCTGCTGGTGGTTTGAATCCAAGTCTTCTCAGATATGCTGGCTTTAGTGATAAAATAATTAAAATTTAAAGGTCCTCCTGAACCATTGCTGTCACATAGGGTGTAAAATCAACGTTTCAGTTGCTGGCATTAGTGATGCTTTTTACTTTCTGTTCTGATGGTAATTTTCAGTTGCTGATAGCTTGTTTTTTGTTTTTTTTTCTAGCGAAAGCTTTAAGTCATTCATCCACTACTAGCTCTTAGCAAAACCTCTACATTGGTTTTGAACCCCCGGCCAGAAATTCCTTCAGTAGGGAGGTTGGTGCATTTTTCTCAGATATTTCTTGCTCAACTAGTAATTCTAGATTCCCCTCGATGATTTTGCAATTCTGGTATGATCATTTTAAGCATTTTGGTATATATAATTCAGTTGAAAATTCAGTTTGTTTAACTTTTGGTCTTGGACATAGGCGACCTGATCGTATTAAGTTTTCCACTTAGGATGTTCTACTACCGGTTCGTCAATTAAAGCTAGATTTTGCTAGAGATTCTGACAGTTTATCTTCGAGTCACTTACGAAATTCTACTGGGGGTGTCTCTTCATGTTTCACAGTTGTTTTTTTTAATATGTGTTAATCACGGTACGTTTTTTAATTCTTTAGTGGCGTATACTGTGGTTCCAATTCAAGAAAACCACATGTGTGATTGTAGTAACGCTAGTAATTTTCGTCCAATAACTTTCGTTTCGATATGTCAAAACTTCTTAAACATATGTTGCTATTTCATATAGAATCTTTTCTACATACTAACAGTAATCAGTTTGCCTTACAGCAGAGTTTGCAATTTTCGTTCTGCATACTACTACTAAGTATTACTGGCCATTCTCGATTCATGTATGTGCTTGATGTATATTGCGGATTTGACCTTGGAAATCATTAAAAGCTGCTTGGTATTCTGAAGAATCGTGGTGTACCCTCCCCTTTACCTTTATTTTTGATCTACTGGACCGTTTTTCGCGATTCTTTGGGCTTCTGAAATGAATCCACATTTTCTTCAGCAAATGGGGTGGTCAGGGTGGCGTATCAACTCTTCTTTTCTTGATGTATTCGGATGATCTTAATTAGTTCCTCAGTAGTAATTGATTTTGTTTCCATATTGCATCAGTATGCACATTACATAAGTAGCTAGTACTACTATCAGTAGCTAGTACCTAGTAGCATTGGTAGCTAGTACCTAGTAGCATCAGTAGCTAGTACTACTATCAGTAGCTAGTACCTAGTAGCATCATTAGCTAGTACTACTATCAGTAAATAGTACCTAGTAGCATTGGTAGCTAGTACCTAGTAGCATCAGTAGCTAGTACCTAGTAGTATCAGTAGCTAGTACCTAGTAGCATCAGTACCTAGTTCTACGATCAGTAGCTAGTACCTAGTAGCATCAGTAGCTAGTACCTAGTAGCATCAGTAGCTAGTACTACTATCAGTAGCTGGCACCTAGTAGCATCAGTAGCTAGTACTACTATCAGTAGCTAGTACTACTATCAGTAGCTAGTACTACTATCAGTAGCTAGTACCTAGTAGCATCAGTAGCTAGTACTACTATCAGTAGCTAGTACTACTATCAGTAGCTAGTACTACTATCAGTAGCTACTACTACTATCAGTAGCTAGTACTACTATCAGTAGCTAGTACTACTATCAGTAGCTAGTACCTAGTAGCATCAGTAGCTAGTACCTAGTAGCATCAGTAGCTAGTACCTAGTAGCATCAGTAGCTAGTACCTAGTAGCATCAGTAGCTAGTACCTAGTAGCATCAGTAGCTAGTACCTAGTAGCATCAGTAGCTAGTACCTAGTAGCATCAGTAGCTAGTACCTAGTTCAGTAGTTTGATGGTGCATTCTTTCAAAGAATTGGCCTCCCTAGCTTTGCTAAGTGCAATCTTAATGACCTTTACCTATCAAAAAGAATGTTTGAGAAGACTTAATTAATTTCAACCGACTACAGCGACATCTAATTTTGACTCATATGGATGTTGCTGCTAAAATCTAGTTTAAGTTGTTTGTGTGGAGTTCCCAACTGTTTTCGATGGTGCATGCTTTCAAATAATTGGCCTCCCTAGCTTTACTAAGTGCAATCATGCTGACTTTTACCTATCAAAAAGAATGTTTAAGAAGACTTAATTCATTTCAACTGACTACAACGCCATTTACATTTTTCAGTCTGCGGTTTTTTGGATTACTCAAACGGCAACCAGAGGACTCCCTGATTGTGGTTCTTAAAAAAAAGAGTATGCGGCGTGGAAAGAGAGGCGGGCGGTAAAACAGACAGACGGCCATACCCGTTCATGTTTCTGAGGACCGTCGTTCTGACCGGAGGACGGCTGTATGTGAACCAAGGACTCTTGTGAAAATAAGATGTTTGCAAAGGTACGAAATTCCTCCCACTCTTTCTCCATCACAGCTGCAGCCAATCTTACTGTGTTCTTCTGATGAACTTCCCCCGCTATTACGTCCTTAACAGTTATCAGCTCAGGCAAAGCTTCCGAATTTCATTCTGTGTAATGCCCGATCCTTAACAAACAAAGTTGACGAGATGGAGATACTGCTGAGAGAAGTGAGTGTTCCTATTGCCGCAGTTACCGAATGCTGGGATATCACTGATGAAATGGGTAGAATAAAAGGCTACACTAGCTATTTCAACACTCGCCGTGATAGAGGCTTGAGTAGAAAAGGTGGTGGCGTTGTTATCTATATTCGTAATGACATTTCATCTAAGCTGTTAAATATACCAACCGATTCGTGTCACGAAGTTGTCTGGGTAGAGTGCAAGCCATCCAAACTATCAAAAAAGTTCTCATGTTTGATAATTGCATCTGTGTATTACCCAGAGAGTGCAAAAAATAGGAAAGAGCTTATCAGCTACTTACAGACCTATATCGATAAACTTCGTCGCACCCATGCCTATACTGGCTTCATAATAGCTGGTGATTTTAACCAGACGAACAGACAATGGGTATCTAGTGTCCTTGATCTGAAGCAGGTAGTTACCATTGCTAAGCACCAGAGTGGCAGTACTCTAGACCTAATTTTTACAAACATGAGTGACAATTATTACTCCCCTCGGTCATTAGGTCCTCTCCAGAGTTCAGATCATTATGTAATTCTCTGGCAAGCCAAAAATAACCAACCGAAGCCAAAGAGAACCAAAGTGACTATTCGTCTGGTTAACTCTCAATCAATCTTCGATTTCGGTCGGTGGATCGGGACTTACTGCTTCGACGACCTGTGTTCTATAGTAAACCTGAATAGCAAAGTTCAGCAGTTTAACTCTCTTCTGTTAGAGATGTTTCACAAGTTTTTTCCCACTAAAGTTGTAGTGGTAAGTGAGTCCGATAAGCCATGGATCACAAGCGATCTCAAACAAATGATCAAGATGAGGTGCAAGCTGCACAGTTCCGGACAAAGAGCCGCGGCGGTGAAACTTAGAAATCGAATCGTGGCCGTTAATCGTTTCAAGCGAAGAAATTATGTTCGGGAAAAGGTAGTACCCCTTCTCCAAAGTAGCAGTCGGAAGTGCACAGCACTCCACAGTGAAACAAATCCACAGTCCACAGTGAAACAAATGACTGGCAAGTCAGTTAACAGTGAGCTAAAAATACCCAAGCCTGACGGATCTCAAATGAGCGCTTCAGACGTAAACGAGTTCTTTGCTGGCATTTCTACCACCTACCCCTCAATTACAGAGGCCGAACTGGTTGATCTCTTAGTCGATTGTGAAACTGACGAAATAAAACAGTTTACCGAATTTGCTGTTTTTAAAGAACTTAAAAAACTAAAACCGAACTGCTCTTTCTACCCTGGTGAGTTGCCGGTCAAACTTATTCGCGAATATGCCTTGTTTTTAGCCAAACCATTGGCATCGATTATCAATCAGTGCTTCAGTGAACAAACTTTTCCCGATGCTTGGAAGCGAGCCTATGTTCGCGTAATACCGAAAGTTAAAGGACCTAAGACATGTGATCAGTTAAGACCTATTTCGATCACACCGAACTTTGCTAAAGTTGCAGAATTTTTCGTGTATCGTGAACTTCTCACGGACATTTCACCGTCACTTGACCCCTTCCAGTATTGTTGCTTGAAGGGATGCAGCACGTCTGTTTATTTAGTACGGCTTTATCACCTAGTAGTTGAATGGTTGGAGTTTGGAAGCTCGTTTGTAGATTTACTTCTGGTAGACTACCGAAAGGCATTTGATTTGATTAAACACCCTCTTGCCGCCCAGAATCTCAATTTAATGGGTGCCCGTAAGCACATCCTCCAATTAGTAGTTGATTTCTTACGTCACAGGTATCAAAAAGTGTACGCCCTTTTTCCCGGTGATATTGAATCGGAATGGGTGGAAATTACATGTGGCGCCCCGCAAGGTACCATATTAGCAGCTCTTCTTTTCCTGGCTGTTATCAACTATGTACTTTCTGACTTTGACGATCGTTTTAAATTCGTCGATGATTTGTCTGCGCTTCTTAAATACCACGTAAAGGATTCGCAAGCTGTAGCTCAGTTCGACCCAAATTTTTTCAATCAGTTTAAATCACAATGTACTTCGAACAGTCTTTAAATTAATGAGAATAAATCAAAGGTTTTGAGGTTCATCCCACTTAAACACGATTTTACCTACCCCGCGACTTTGTTCCCTTCTGCTTCGTGTGCGACTATCTTGGGTGTCACCTTTAGTGTGGACTGTTCGTTCTCTATTCATGTACAAGAGCTGGTTAAGAGGGGACATTATGCTATGCGGACACTGGTGGCGATGCGCCGCCTAGGTTTTCCAGTGTATCAACTGAAAACAGCGTACCTCACTTTTATTCGACCCATCCTTGAATATGCGTGTCCCGTCTGGGGCCCACAAGTTCATCACATAGATTACTCAAGTGATGATTTGGAGGGGATCCAGAAACGAGCTGTAAAGATCATTCTTTGCGACAAATATGTAGATTACAGCTCCGCTCTGAAATCACTTGAAATACCAAGCCTTCGCGATCGCCGTTTTCAGCTGATGATTCGTTTTGGCCAGTTTTTATTGTCTAGTCCTGTACATAGGACAATATTACCACCTAAAATGCCTGTCTGCGCAAATACCAGAAGCAAAAGCAAACTTATGCCCGTCTCGTGCCGCACAAACACGTGCCGACTTAGTAATTCCTTTGTTCTTTTTTTTGCAAGTGCTTTTAATAAAATGTAGGGAAGTGTTTTCATGTAAAAATGTTTTCATGTAAAAAACAGCGCCTTTTAGTGCATTTTTTTAATGTGTCTATGACAGCTGTTTTCATTAAAATGATTCTGATTATGATTATAATACCTAGTAGCATCGGTAGCTAGTACTACTATCAGTAGCTAGTACCTAGTAGCATCAGTAGCTAGTGCCTAGTTTCATCGGTAGCTAGTACTACTATCAGTAGCTAGTACCTAGTAGCATCAGTAGCTAGTACCTAGTTTCATCGGTAGCTAGTACTACTATCAGTAGCTAGCACCTAGTAGCATCAGTAGCTAGTGCCTAGTTTCATCGGTAGCTAGTACTACTATCAGTAGCTAGTACCTAGTAGCATCAGTAGCTAGTACCTAGTTTCATCGGTAGCTAGTACTACTATCAGTAGCTAGCACCTAGTAGCATCAGTAACTAGTACTATGGGTGCAAATTTCAACGTTTCGTCAGATTTTTGTGGCCTCCCATGTCTCCCTGTGTGAAAAAGTAACTCCCTTTGATAACAAGTTGCCTGCTGTTTCATATCTTACGATTTCAAGTGTTTCGCTTCGAATTGGGTCGAATCTTTAAAAAAAAATTTTAAAGTAGTTTAACCTTTTAAAATAATTAAAAAAAAATATATATAAACCTTTTAAATATAGTTAAATTCCTTCCTTTTTTCTGTTTCTTTTTATTGTAGCAATATTTTTCGGGCGGGAATAAAGTTTGGATTTGATCTTATTCATACATAATAATAGTTGCGGACTTGTCTGGTTCTTAGGGAGAATCAGAAAAATTTTAGGAGAGGGGGAGAATCAGATGGCTAAAAAAATTTGTCTGAAATCCTAGATATATCTGAGGGGACTCCTTTATCCTGGGTATGGCTAGGGCGAGGAGTGGTTTATCTGTATTTACCCTCTCCCCCCGACCCCAAAAAAATAATAAGAAACTTAAAAATATCCATTCGCTGGTTATTTAATCGCTAAAGAAGACACCTTTCGTAGTCAAACCACCTTCCAAAAATAACTTGACTTACGCATATAAGATTGTTTGTATTTTTTTTTTTTTTAAAAGTATTATCCTAGATCAATACAGGAGTTCCTCGAAAAGATCTTGGGAGCCTTCCTGTGAGAATGGATTGTGATAATTTGAGTTTGTGGAACGATGTAGATTAAACCACGAGGTCAACTTAAACTCCTGAAAAATGCTCTTGTTCAACTTGATTTTTTATTCAAATGGATATTGTAAGTCTCAGTATTTGAACTTTGGAAAGCGTAGGTATGTTGTCCAGAGTTCAAATTGATCAAGTTTTGATTGATTTCGTCAATACGGATCATTTTCTCGTTTCCTTTTCGAGGTTTTTACTTTTTGAGGGTTTAACGCCATTCGACACCTTACTAATCATTTTCCGAGCCTCAACGTCGACTGACCGTTTCAAAGACAAAGGGACCATTACCGAATTCTTCCAGCACCACTGAGAACTCCCAAAGTTGCCAAATTGCTCAACTGGTATTTCCTTAAAATTTTAGTAAAAATTGATTGGAAATCTAATATATCAACAGTTCAAAAAGCTAAAGAGAGGCTAGTTTAAAATAAAGGAAAATTTAATCTTTTGCAAATCGTTAAGCAAATCACTGTCTATTTAATGTATCTACATCATAAATAATACATCCATTTTTTTGGCAAGGTTTTCGATCCAAGCGGTTAGCACCATGGAGAACTCCCAAAATTGTCATAATTGCTCCAATGATATTTCCTTTGAATATATTCTTAGTGTTTTCCTAGCAGGTATGCTCGAACATTTTTAGGGACTGCCTATTTCTAAACTTTAAAAAGAAATTTATTCTTCATTTAACCTGAAAAACAAAATTCGCACTTATGTAAGTTTCATTAAATCAGAATAATCATTATTTCTAGTACAAAACGGGTAAAGTTACATAGAAGTTGAAAATTGTCCAGGAAAGTGGGTGTCGGCTATTAGTTTTCTGTCGTTTATTCGGATCTCTTATCTAAGCTCTACAAGCTATGGCAAAACCGTTCAATCGATTCTAGATAGTTTGGCCAAACAAAATAAAAAAAATTATAATGGATGAGATAGTGCGATTCTTTGAGGTACCACATTGCTTTAAACAATCGCAAAAATACATGAAAACTACACCGTCAATCTCTACAGAGCCATTTCATTTTGGGTTATACATAACAATTAAAATTAAGTTTAGCAATCTTTGAGTAAGAGGCACAGAAACGTTTTAAATCAAAACCCTTTAGACTCTGAACGGAGGTTTAGGGTCTGTAGAAGTCATTGGAACACGATAACTCACTTTTAGAAAAAGTATGATAGTGAAAGCCCCTTACGTACTGATTGCTGTAATTGCTCAAACCTTTCTTTTGCATAAAGTTTATTTTGATTTTGGAGAAGTAATATGCAGTGGTTTCTGGATAACAAATAAGACCTATGTCTGACCAGTCGCAATTGAAGTTTCTAGATTGTTCTGAATTTTTCTAAAATATGTTGCAATTCCCATATAATTCGTCTATCTAATTGAATTGCTTAAATTATACAATTCCTAGAAAAATACCCCTTCCCACCTACAAAAAAACCCTGCGTATGTCTTTCTATGTCTTATATATTCTTATACCGATAATATCTTTTATTTTTTTTTTCTAGCCTGTAATTGCTCCTAGTTTGGGACAACCTGTTGCTATAAAATCCTCACCTTTGACGCGAACTCCACTGCAATCACGTCCAATTGTTGGCACTACCCTTCGAACGCCCTCTGGTGTAGTTATCAAACCTCCAGGGCCTTCAAAAATGACAACACAAACTATGGGTTTCTCTGGGCGACCCCAAAATATTCCCAGAGCAGTAGTTAAGCTGGGTAGCTCAACAGGTCAACCACAGATGATGAACTTGGCTGAACTATCTGTTGCGAATGAAGAGTATGTAACTGATGCACGGGGAATCAAGCGAGAAAGAGAAGATATGGATTATGATATTTGATTTTTTTTTTTCTTTATTTCTTTTTTTATGGTTTTCATAATATTAAGTTATTTTATCAATATGTTAATCCCATTTGTGGCTTTATATAGCTGATAATAATTGAGCTGCTCACTTCCTAAATCGGTCTATCAGAGTTAATGCAAGAGTGTTGACAAAGTAAATAGTGATCTGTCTCCCATACACTATTTTTTTCTATGACGACACCTTCTAAAAGAGATATTTGTAGAAATTTGGAAGGAGGCTCATTGGATGACAAATAAAAATTTCCAGTGGTCTTTTTAAGAGCCAAAAATAATAGTGCCGTGTCGTGCTGTTTTACCCAGTCGTCACGTAACCCTAATATTATTGGATTAAAGTTTTGAGACAGATGCCCGTTAAATGTGCCTCCAGTGGGGTAATCCCAAGTAGTGCACTAGGCCAATTCTTGACAGATACATTTTAGTGGAGAACATGGGAATTTTGTACCGATCTAAAACCGTAATCATGCAAAGACGGAAAATTTCTATTTTTGGAAGTACAGGTTCGTCCCTGACTTCTTTCCCCCTGCCACCTAGTTTTAGTTGAAACGCAGATGTGTTGCGCCTTGTTTAAACTAGGATTATGCAAGGATTATCAAGCTCAGACCTCTGTTTCAGATTCGGTGCAAAAACGAGGCAGGTCCTGATTCATTGCAAAATGAGCTTGGTCATACCTCAGTGTAAAACGAGCCAAACCACTTCTCACTACAAACAAGAGTTAAATCTAAGCTATTTACTAATTCAGTTTTAAAAAAATTGCCAAGCCCTGGATTAGTGGAAGAAAGCACTACGTCCAAGCTACAGAGTGACTCGGTGCAAAAAACAAGTTAAATTCTGACTTGGTGCAATAACCTTAGTCAGAATAAGTCTTCAACAAAATAGTCTTGGCTCGTTGAAAAAATGAATTAAGTCCTTGCTGTGTTTAAAAACAGTGCTAAAACGTAACAAGTTCTGACTCGCCCCGAGCCACAAACTGACTCAGTTGAAAAACGAGCCAATGCCCAGCTTGGTGGAAAACCAAGCCTAGTCCAAAATGCAGAATTTTGGTGATGAACTACAGAAACCAGCTAAGTGACTAAATCCAAAAGCAAGCTAATTTATTACCCATATTTATGACAGGCAAGCTAATTCAAATGAGCTAAATTCCGACTCGGTGCAAAAAAGATCCAAATCTTGATCCGATACAAAAACTTACAAATTTCTGATTCGGCACAGAAAGACGTTAAGTTGAAACGTGGTGCAAGAACGTACTAAGTCCTGACTCAGCGTAAAACAATCTAATTCCAACTAGTGGAATTCCAGTGACGCGATAAAAAAAACGATAAAAGTCCTAACTTAGTGCAAAAAAAGAGTTAGCTCCAAACTGGGAACTGACTCGATGGTCGTTAAAAGAAGGGCACGATGCACCGTGCTTGAACTAGAATCACGCACGGACTTGGGGGTTTGACCCCCAAGTGTATTAAAATACGTTGAAACAACATCAAAACTGCAGAGAATTGAAATCCCTTCCAGTGTAAAATTTTTAACTTATTAGTCAGATCTGTCGAGTTTTTTAAATATGATTTTTGTGTTCCTAAACGAGGGCGAAGTGCCAAACTTTTTTTCCCAATTGGCTCGAAATATTTATCCCAAGTACTTCGGCTAAGGGGATCCCGTCAGAAGGAAAAATTTGAAAACAAAATATTGAATTTGGAGAAACAAAACACCTTGTTGAAAACAAAATTTGAAGTGAAGTGCCAGATTCGTGGTGGCAACAAGGCTGAACTTCCAGATGTCTTAATCAGCATAACCCCAGCTGCTGAGTCTAACGTTCCAAATGTTACAGTGAAACTGATAGACGGAGCTACTCTGGTGCAAATTTGAACCCAGGGAATTCGAAGACCTTCGGAGAGTGTACAGAAAACGTGTTTTTTCCCATGATAGAGTATCAGCTCACATACGTCGAGGGACTTAACCTCGTATTCGATGTTAACAGATTAGATAGTCTGGAGTCGTCTGTCAGAAGTCAGAGAGGCAAGGGGGTTTCCCCCTCCCCCTAAATATTGGTCTGACTCGTAAAAACGTTACAAAATTGCATAAAAACACTTTTTATGCGTTTTTTAAGTTTTTTGTGCTCCCCTTCCCACCAAATAAACATCTTGGATGCGGCCTTCAGGCACGTACTAT
Source organism: Artemia sp. Qi Xiang Cuo (assembly GCF_049724085.1). Lineage (NCBI taxonomy): Eukaryota > Metazoa > Arthropoda > Branchiopoda > Anostraca > Artemiidae > Artemia > Artemia sp. Qi Xiang Cuo. The sequence continues at coordinate 19,880,721 of NC_142811.1, forward strand.
TTAAAACACAGATGTTTGAAGTTTCTCTCTTTCTAATATTTTTCTATGGGAAATAAACACTAATGCGGGCAATGTTGAACAAAGTGAGACCGTGGCCCTTCAGCACTGCTCCTCGTCACCAACATTTTAACAAAAAAGGTAGACAGGCTGTTTACTTCCATCTGCTTCAAACTTAGTTCTCTGTTCTGTCATTAGGACACGAGAATGATGATTTACAGAGATGTTTGCCCCTTCTCTGATGTTACAGACACTCATGAGGTGATCCTCTTGAAACTTATGAGGAAGTGGAAAAGAGGATACGGATTTTAGAGACATTGGCCACTTCCTAATTTGACTAATTCCAAACAAGTAGTTTTAGTTTATTTATTTTTTTTTATCTTTGTTTCTGCTGCACTGAAGACGCATCGTTTTGACCAGGCGAAATTTCTGCGCCCTTTTATCTTTTCTCTCTACTGGCCATAGTCTCGTTTGTTTGTTTCTTCATTGAGTTTTCTCTCTTTGTTGTTCTACGTCAAGGTGTAAATTAAAGTGAATTCTCAACTTTAGAGGAAATAGGTATCAACGCAGATATCTTCCCTGTATAAAACAAAGCGTGTTCAAAGGTAAGGACAAAGATAAAATTTAAAATAATCTATAAAACCTAAAGTTAAATAAACTCAAAATTAAGAAATAAAAACAAACCAAATAAAAACGAACAATGTCTCTGAAATCCACCGAGCTCACCTAATTTTCCGTGTGATAATGCTGGGATCTGCTTTTAATTTAATAGGCACCTAGTTACAATCTGCTGAAAGACTGTTTGGGTGGGTTCTAGGCGTTTACCCCCCCCTCCTGGAAAAGTCTGTGAGTGGTTGTACTTGTCTACCGAGCGAATATCGGCACTTTCAGCTTTTAAGTCACGTCCTCAGCCGGCTCCAATCTTTGCCTACCTAGTTCACAGCCTATTAATATAAGATACTGCCTATTGGTAATAAAATATTGATAATAATATTAATAATAATATATCGCCTATTGAACTATCATAGGCTATTGGCTATCACAGTCTATTGGCTCTGTGGTAAGGCCTTCTAATTAAGTCAATTTGGAATTTAGTAAAAATATATTAAGACGCAATTATATAGTTTCGAAATACCACTTTTTATTAAGATAAAGATATACATCCTGGAATGTGTAATCTTGGAGTGAACTTGCTCAATAGCCAATTTTCTGGATAAGTGTGTCAATGAACCGAATGGAAGCGGCTGATTTTTCATATATATAATCAGATTTTTGAGACTGAGGGCGGACTCTTTGACTTGCAGGGCGAACCTCTGCCCGTTTATTATCTTATTATATATTATTATAGTTTTCTGAGACTTGTGGTCTACTTGGGACAACCAGTCCCTGTAGAATATTTATGTATTATCAAACCTTGTATCAGTATATGTTAACTGAATAAAAGTATTGTGTTGTAGCCAACCTCTCTAGAATCTACGTTTAGTTCCTCAAATATGCCCAGCTGGTACGCCTCATTAGTCCGGTCATGACCTAAGGCCTACTACCAGAGTTTACATTACCTCTGCGCCATACTTCATCTCCCCTATAAAGGGAGAATAAAGGCATCTACCACTTCACCACTTAAATACCATAAAAATCACGTTACCACAACTGGTGGCCGTTGGAAAAACTGGGTCGAGAGGGCTAGATAAAAATAGTAGAATGAAAAAATGGCTTTACCAGAGGAAAAAATAACTTCCCTATCAACGGTGCTTGAAATTGCAAAAATTATACCTGAATACGTGGGAATTTCAGATTTAGATGAGTTTATCGAAAAATTGAAGATTTTTGACGAACTAACTCAATCGTTTGAGGATAAGGTCAAAGAGCAATGCGTTGCAGCCAGATTAAAGGGAAGCGCCGTTGAGAACTTTAAGGCAATTAAAGAAAGAAAGACCAAGGACGTTAATACTATAATTGAATCTTTTAAAAGCAAGGTGTATTTAAAAAAGTATCGCTAAGAAGCTAAGGAAAGTGGTGGTGACATGCAACAGATTAGCAGGTGTTAGGGAATATGCAAACAAAATTTGTAGATCTGTATTCTTAGAGCTGGAGAAAGGCGGAAATGACGAGACAGTACAGAAAGTACAATTACATACCTTTACGCAATGGTTGCCAAAAAAGCTATTAAGACTAATATAATCACGGAAACCTGAAAATTTAGAGCAGGCTATAATCCTAGTAGAAACAGAGGTAAAAAATGACGAGGCTATGTAAAAGTTTGATCAGATGGTAATAAATAACATAGGAGAACAAGCAAGTAAACAGTGTGAAAGGGGATAGAAAAAGGTGAAATTTTAAGATCCAAATCATGAACCAAAAACGGGTAATGGAGGCCGAGGGTTGCTCTCTAATAAAGTCCCTGACAGATTCCACGACCTTGAGATATTAGCAGCTAATAACTATAGAAAATATGGGCACCCTCCCCCACCAAAGACAGATAGTTGGGGAACCAACAATGACAGATCAAAAATATTTAGAAATAATCAGGAAGCCAACAAACAATTTAAGAGAAAATTTAATTGCTATTATTGGAGCAAACCAAACCACTATGCAGCAGAATGCTGGCATAGAATACGCAAAGAAGGTCAGACGTACAAGACAAAACACCAGTTCAGAACTCAGGGGGGCAGAATTTTAGGAAGTCACGGAACTAATAATACTAGGCAAGCACCTAATAATATTGCTGAATTTAGGCCCAGGAGGCAAACGGTTAACCATACCCAGGGTTAAAGTAGCAACGCTGAAGAAAACTGGGATAAACCCAGAAACGTTTAGTCAAACAGTGGGCATTTAAACGGAGAAACCAGCCTGTAACGGTCGACTGAGTTGTTTCCTTACAAAGACCCCTATATAGTTTAGAATGTTGTGATACAAATGCAAATAATAATAGTCTACCAATTTTGCGTTGTTTTAAAATTGAGTGTTTTCAAAATTTACCTTGTTTGCTAGATACGGGTGCATCTAAATCATTAATTCGAGAGGAAGTTTTTAAGAAGTTTCCCCCTAGTGTAAAGAATTATGTAAGCAGAGACCAGAATACTTTGGCAGCAGTAAGGGCTCACCGGCTGAAAATTTTGGGAGGATATCCATTATAATTTGGCAAAGGGTATAAAGAAATAACAGTAATGGTGATAACATATAAGTAGCTACCATTTCCTTGTACTTTAAGAGTAGATTATATCAGGAAATATGGGATCGTATTGGAACCCATATCTGATACAATAACCATAAACCAGGCAAATGAAACTAATAGGCAAATTTGCGTAAAAACAGATAAGGAGAGTGACGATTCGAATTATAACCTAAAAATAAGCGGAAAAATCACAAAACAAGGGGAAACAACAGCTCAAATTCTAGCAACAGGAAATACAAAAGAAGGAAAGGTTAAAACAATGGATGCCATGATAGGAGGATACACCCTAAAAGAATACCCCATGATTTTCGTGGAAAATCAAGTTTTTAAAATTAAAAATGGTATCACATGCTTAGAACTATCAAATCTAAGTAATAATAAAGTAAAACTGAACCAAATAGAACTTGGGTCAGTGAAAAGACTTCAAATTCAGAAATAAAATCTCTAAACAGTCCAGAATTAAGCGTAAATTTCACTAGCAACGAACAAATATCCTCATTAAAACCGCAACCACAAGAAAAGTATGGAATGTCGAAAACTAATTATTTGCAACAATTCGATTTGAAACATTTACCGGAAAACGTAAGAACCCGGGTGGAAAATATTCTTTGGGATTTTAGATGGACTTTTGCAACACACAAAGCAGATTACGGATTAACTCACTTAATCACGCACAAAATATCAACAGAGAGCCCTCCATTGAAAAAGTCAGCGCATAAAACACCTTATCATTTAAAACCATGGCTAGAAGACCAAATAAAGGAAATGGAACAACAGGGTATAATTAAAGAAAGTGTTAGTGATTGGTCTTTTCCACTAGTAATAGTCAGAAAAAAAGAGAACATCTGGAGGTTATGTACAGATTTTAGAGCGCTAAATGCAGTCACGGTAAAAGACGTAATGAAATAGCCAAGAATTGATACGGTATTATATACGCTAGGAGGTACAAAATTCTCAACTAGTTTTGAATTTGTAGCAGGATATTGGCAAATAGCTTTAGATCAAGAAACAAAGCATGAAGCAACCGTAATCTTAGACGATGGAAGAACGTCCACATTTGAACGTATGCCTTTTGGATTATTATTTAGTCCAAATTGTTTTAGTCGACTAATGAATTTGGTGCTAAAAGATAACGAACCAGGAAGAAAAAAAAGATACCTTGGCTTATTTAGATGATGTAATTTTGTTTAATGAAAATCTGGAAGACCACTTGGTCGGACTTAAAAAAATACTGGAAAATATTTGAAAATATTTGAAAAAGCAGGCTTAAAATTAAAACCAGAAAAGTTAAAAATAGTAGTGCCAAAACTAGTTTTTCTTGGACATCTGATAAACCAAGGTACTATTTCACCAAATCCAGAAAAAATTACAGTCAGAACATTTACAGCCTCCTAAAGATCAAAAAAGCTGCAAATCAGTTTGTGGTTTGTTAAGCTATTTCAGACGATATATTAAAAATTGTGCAACCTTAGCACAACCTTTGACAAACCTTTTGAAAAAATCAGGTAAATTCGAATGTCCAGCGGACGCAAAACAAGCTCTGGATGAAATAAAAAGGCAATTATTACAGGGACCAATACTTAAACTACCAGATTTGTCACAAGACTTCTGTTTACAAACAGATGCGTCGGGGTACGGTATTGGAGCCATATTATTAATCATAAATTCGGAAGTAGTAGAATCAATAGTCCAATACACCAGCAGATCACTGACGGAGGCAGAAAGAAAATATTCGACGGTTGAAAGTGAATGCCTAGCAGTTGTAGTTTTTACTGAATATTTTCGACAATTTTTACTTGGAAAGAAATTTATTTTACGCGTAGACCAAGAAGCCCTAATTTGGCTACATACGATGCAAAATACTTCAGCACGGCTGACACGGTGGATACTACGTCTGCAAGCATAGGCATATACCCCAATATATATAAAGGGCCGTACAAACATTTTACCAGACTATTTGTCACGAAATCCGGATACGGAGGGAAATTTGATAACAACCATCCAAAACGAACTGGAAGAGCTAGAAATACTATCTAATGAAAATATTTCAAATCACCAGGATAAGGATGATTTTTGTTAAGCGATGAAATCCTTCTTTTCAAAAGGAACGGAACTGCCAGAGCACTTTAAACATTTTTTGAAGGACTTAGATAATTTTGATCTTGATGAAAGTAAAAATCTTTTGGTAAGATATCACCGAACAGCGCAAGAATATAGAAAAAATTACTTGAAAATTATTCCAGTAATTCCAAAATCACTGGAAGGAAAAATTTTACAGATGGTACACGCAACTATTGGCCGTCACATGGGAGAAGCGAAAAGTATCGGGAAGCTAAAAGGAATTTTTAATTTTACAAGAATGCACTCAAAAGAAAAAACTTTCATACAAGACTGCCAAGAGTGTGCCAAACAGAAGTCATCACCAAAGACTCCCTGAGTCGAATCAGGTCTATGTGCCACCCCTGAAGGGGTAGGAGAACTAATGTCAATAGACATTTGGGGAACAGGAGGAAGTTTACCAGTTTCCAGGAAAGGAAACAGGTGTGTACTAACCGTAGTTGACCATTTTAACTCGTACTTATACGCTTTTCCAATTAAAGACGAAAAGACAAAAACCATTCCGAAAGTTTTAGTCAACCGCCTCTTTTTGGAACTCGGAATTTTTCCTAGAGTTTTACTTAGTGACAATGGGCCAGGTTTTAGAGCCAGGTTATTAGACGAAATTACGGAATATCTGGGGGTAAAACGATGGTTTACCTCGTCTTATATGGCATCCGCCAATGGAAAGGTTGAACGCAAACATAGGGAATTAGCTTACATGCTGGGGATACATGCAAGAGAGGAAAATGAAAATTGGGATGAATATTTACCATTCGTAGTCTTTGCAATAAATACGGCTTTTTCACGTTCCTTAAAAGAAACGTCATTTTTTTACAACATCTAAGAGATCCCAGAATTTGTTTAAATGAAATACAAAATGATAGAATATATTACAACCTAGACCAATATAAGTAAGAAATGATGATGCGAATGAAAAAAGCTATGGAACAAGTTAATGACAATTTGAAAGATGCGAAAACGGAACAAAAAGAGAAATATGACAGAACCAGCAAAAATAAGACAAATTATTGTTTAGGAGATTTGGTTTATGTATACAAAACCAACCTAGAAGGGACAAAAAAGTTAAAACCGAAATGGGACGGGCCCTACAGGATTATAAAAATTCTACCAAATAACTTAACTTATGTTATAAAACATCAGTATAATGAAAAGGAAGAAGTAGTACACCATAATAGAATGAAAAAAGGATTTTTTTTCAAAACCGTGGAAATCAGAGCCTATTCCTTCAGACTAAGAAATAGAGGAAACAGTTTCACCAGTATATATCAGAAGACCATATGAATTTTATGACCTTTTTAACGACCGCAAAGGTTGGGAGGAGTGGAAGGAGTATTTAAACCAGTCTTGGCTACAAACTCTCCACAACAAAAAAGACAAAAGGGGAAATATTCGATGCTCATCGGATACTAGCGGTGAAAGCGATAGAGAAGAGCTTCAAACAGAAACCTAATGGTTTAAAACTTGATAAACCAAAGGTGAAATCCAAAGAGGAAGAAAAATTGGAAGGAACCAATGAATTATATGATTTTCATACATTAGACTCACCTACAGTCTTAACACAAAAGTGGCTCTTGGAACAAACGCCATCTACCAGACGCGAGCTAACAGAATGTGACACCGGTAAATCTTCTACAAAACCAGATAAAGCCAAACCTGGGCCACCGTTAAGAAAAACATCATTAAGAGAAAAACTATGGAGGAAATTAAAGAGGCCAGAAGGACAGGCGAAAGTTCCTTCGTCAGCAACATAAGTAGCTAAATCAGTAGTGAAAAAAGGCCAAACATCACGAGAAACAAAGATTAAAGATATTTGACGAGGCAACAAAACCGCGCTCGAATTCAGAACCTTGTGAACCACACTATAGAGACCACGGAAAAACTTGGAAACATAATAAAGAAGAGAAAAACCAATTTGGAGTCCTTAATTTGGACCAGGAAGCGGAGAAAGGCAGAACAAGTGTAGCTCCCAGCCGATTAATATTTGAATAAAATAAGGATAACGGAAGAAAAATAAAACAAGTAAAGAGCCTCTAAAGAAATATCTATATTTTAATAATGTCAAAATTTCCTTCATAATATATCAAATAAATACGGTCTGAAAGTAGAAATCAAATAGAGTGGAACAAATAGTCCCTTATATCCCAATTAGTCGACAAATAGATTGTGATAGGAAGCCAACAGAAACCTTAACACGGAAACAATTACGCAGGGCATTAATAGGTGACTCGTAACTTTTAATGGATGTAATTAAACTAATTTAATTATACATATTTAGAATCAGCATTAAAAGGAAATTCTTTTGACATGTATATTGAAAAAAATATTTGGGAGGATAATTTAAAAAAAAAACCACAGAGGAGAGCCTAATGAAATAGGGTGATTGAAAGATAACGAGTTCGGAGTGAGCTCAATCACTGCCGGTCTCTCGTTGTTATGTAAATGCGAAGCATCTACTGACCTTTGACTCTATGAGGTGGCACTTTCAGTCGAATTTGAAGAAAACTGTTTTTGAAGAATTTAAAAATAATTTTAATAGGAAAAACAGCGAGAGTTTACATTAAGTGCGCGCTAAATGTATAAGCTAGCTGTAATCTTATTATAAATAATAGATGATAACAAATGAATACTTACACAATAAGGACAGTATATATAAACAAGAAGCCGTAGATAAAATGTGTCACAATTTAAAAATATAGCACAGTATAAAACAAAGTTTTCACGGGTATAAATAATATCACATATTAAATAAATTCACGACACATCATTAACAGTAATCAGGGCAAGGAAATAGCAGGTGAAAGACACCAAATGACAGGACCATTGGCATTTAAAAAAAACTGCTAAGCGTCTTGTCATTGGGGGGGGGGGGATCCACCAAGATAACCAAATTGATATTAGAAATATAGGTCAAACTGGAGAAGGTTTGGGCTGAATGTTCGGTTAGAGTTCCACATGCTAGGAAAAAAATAAATAGCATGTGGGTAATTTTACCCGGGCACTAAACCCATAAGCCTTTAGAACAGGGAAATAGTAAAAAATATCACGAAAGAGACAAATTGCACTTAATGACTATATAAAACTAAGGCAAAAATTAAACTGAGGATCAATACCATAAGCGAATAAAGTAAGAGATTATAGGGAAACAACATTGGGCACTGATAACCCCTATCTCTAAACAGAATTTGGCATGAACTAGGCACTATTTGGTGAAATACCATAGACAATGTGTTTGCAATGAAAACCACACAATTTTTCGGAAATCAGGATATCGTAAAAATTACATCTCTATGAAGAAATGAGAACTAGGAAATGCGGGGGAAAACTTAATTAAAAGTGTTCTAAAAATCTGCTGAAAAACACAGTACTTTTCTAAGACAAAAACTTTTGGACGGAGAAATTGAAATAATTTCAAAAACAATACAGGTTGCGACAATAGACACCCCCCAGCTCTTAAAAAATAAGGAGATAATGAATTTGACCATAGAAGGGCAATCAGCATAAAAACTTGTAAAAGTTATTGAATAAAACATGTAACATATAAATATAGGCTTAGAAGAGACCTATAATACTGAAAAAGCGGAAAAAGACTTGAAAAAAAACCTTAGGCTTCATTGAAGTGAATAATCAAAAAGAAGAATACAAAGGGTTCAAGTTGAAAATATAGCCAGACAAAATTGAAGGAAAAGAAATTGAATGGAGTCAGTTAAACTATGTTATACACGCATATTGAACTGACTGAAGAAGATTAGTACGAAAATTGTACTAAATAAGTACAAAATAAGTAGCATTAATACTACTAAGCCACCGTTACAGTGGTTAACTGGGGCCGAGATTAATAGAAATATTGGAGATATGCTCCAAGTAGACAGGAAAAATTATGCTTTTATGTGGGAGTCGTTTTTGGAAAAAATACTAGCATGGCATAATCAATTTAAAAAAAAGAGGCGCATTAATAGCCTAAAGGACCTAAGGTGAAATTGAAACTTAAGACAAGACCACTAAAAGTTGGGAAGTTAAAGTGAAAATAGTCATTGTCACTTGTATGTCTAAAAATAAATTACTGTGTGCAATTAAGGCAAGGTATATTTTCTACAAAAGGGCCACTTTGTTTGATAACAGAATAGCCCAAGAGAACACTGTGGCCACAAATATAAAAAAGTGTGGCAATACTATAAATAATTAATTATTTTGTGTGCAGGTTCATAATAGTCCGTTTAGCTGTAGTCGATGACAGAGAACCTAGAAACGCTGTAACGAGCCACCAGAAGGCAGCCCTGGTATGCAAACCTTCAGGGTGCATGCACGAGTCAATTGATAGTGTCATAACAGGTAAAAAGACGAATAGCTAATTTTTTAGCATATCAGATCTAAGCTGTAAATGGAGCATTGTCCCAAAAGGAAAATAAATCTGAAAAAAGAGATTAGAGACAAATATATCTTTTTGTAACTGTCTCAATCACCTGAAAATTCAAAAAGAATTAAAAAAGCTCAAAAGTTTGAATAAACAAACAGGCATAAAGTAAGCAAATGACAGTTAATGACACAAATTGGCTCGAAATAGAGCCAAAGTTGTAAAACAAAGATAAGAAAATGTATAAATATGGAAAAGTTATATAGTGGTAACAAATGTTGTTGAGCAAATATATACAGTTATAAAGATGCTTTGAAAACCCTTTATAAATGTGATTTATAACAAATTGAATTGTTATCATAAAAAAATTGTAAATATGTAAATTTTAATGGCAAAATCATGTTATACGAACTTCTTCCAAGCCCTTTTAGAGAGGCTAATCACAGTTCTCAATTATAGAGCATAAATCTATTAGTTAGGGTTGATTTTTTTTTATATATTTTAAATTGCAGTTAAGATTTATCAGATAAAAGTTTTGACGGACTTATTTAAAAGTTGTACAAAGAACAAATATTGCAGTGATTAAATAAATTGTTAGAGTACATAATTATTATTTGTTTTTAACAATTGAGTTTTGTGTCAACATAGCTTCTGTTAATATATATATATATATATATATATATATATATATATATATATATATATATATATATATATATATATATATATATATATATATATATATATATACATATATATCATATATATATATTTATATATATATATATATATATATATATATATATATATATATATATATATATATATATATATATATATATATATATATATATATATATATATATATATATATATATATTTGTTTTATTTTTTTAAATGCTTTAAGTTTTAACCAGTAGTTAAATATCCTATCTAGTTTTACGACTTAAAAAATACTTTTGTAAGTTATTACACAATGCTTGTATATATATATATATATATATATATATATATATATATATATATATATATATATATATATATATATATATATATATATATATATATATATATATATATATATATATGATATATATATATATATATATATATATATATATATATATATATATATATATATATATATATATATATATATATATATATATATATATATGTATATACACATATAGGCAGAGATTATCTCCCCTATAAAGGGAGAATAAAGGCGTTTACCACTACAATCATCTTAAATACCATATATACAGGATACCACAGCTCTACAGCTTCGCAGCTCGACTCAAGAATTGACCCTCGGTAGCCTGACTGTCCCCTATTATTACGCTGTACGATTGCAGACATAAAGAGGGCTGGTAACTCCTCTCACCCCCTCCCCCCCACACAGACACACATTCAACAGTATTAATGGAAAGTTTAATGTTATCCATCAAAATCTTGTAGCCTGATAAAATATGAGAGGTTTTCTAAAAGGGGAAAACAACCCTAAAAACCCAAGTGATGTTCATGAAAATCGCACCATTGAATTCAGGATATTGAAGAATCCCACTGTAGAGATTTCAAACACCTATCTAAATAGTGTGGAATTTTGTATTTTTTTGCCAGAAGAAAGATCCCGCATGCGTTTTTTTTGTTACCTTTTTCCCCTGAAAAAAAAGTGCTACTACAAACACTATTTTTCTAATTGTAAAAGTAATGACTAACATATCTACATCATTCTCATTTTGTATTTCGAAAATATTAAATGTGAATTTTTATTGTTTTAAGTATATTTCATGTCATTCTAAGACATGTAAAAAAAAGTTGAAAAAAATTCCTATGTTAAAAAAAAGAAAAGTTCCAAATTTTTTTTTTTTTTAATTCAAAAGAAGTGAAAAAAATTGTGGGAGGGGCCAAAAAGTTGGGGGGGGGGGGTTATTGGGGCTCTTGGAGGTTGAGGCATGGACGGATAATGACTGCCGTATAAATCCCTAAAATGTATACGGCTACTAACCCTTCTCGATGAGGTCCAATTCACTGTTAACCCCTCAAAAAGCCTAGTGATGGCTTTTCACTGGTAACCCCTTAAAAAGCTGTGATCCATAGATCAGAAACCACTGCACTAAGTCCTGTCCTCGACTAAAACTTACGAATTTCTGATTCGGCACAGAAAGACGCTAAGTCGACTTGCTGTGCAAGAACGTACACGGTGTAAGTCCTGACTGGGTGTAAAATGATTTAACTCAAACAAGTGGAATTCCAGTGACGCGATAAGAAAGTTAGTTCTAAACTGGGAACTGACTCGATGGTCATTATAAGAAGGACACGGTGCACCGTGCTTGAACTAGAATCATGCATGGACTTCAATATGTAAGATTTGTGAACAAAGCGAAACCATGGTCCTTCAGCACTGCTCCTTGTCGCCAACATTTCAACAAAAAGGTTGACAGGGTGTTTACTCCCATCTGCTTCAAACTTGCGCAAGTTCTCTGTCAATAGGACACGAGAATAATGATTTACAGAGATGTTCGCCCCATCTCTGATGTTACGGACACTCTGTTCTTCTTGAAACTTATGGGGAAATGGAAAAGAGAACATGGATTTCAGTGACATAGGCCATTTCCGAACCCATCTAATGTTCCGTGTGATAATGCCAGGATCTGCTTTTAATTTAATTAATTAAAAAAAACTTTCCGAAAAATAAGTTTTTAAAATAAAATTTAAGGAATTTTTAGAATGAAGCTAAGCAGATAATAATACCTGTTAAACTTAAAGCTCAAAACGACCAGAAATTACTTTTAAATAACAAGTAACCCCCAAAACGGACAAAAATCAAATAAACAATCATAGCAAAAACATACAACGAGTAGTAATATAAATAATCAAATAAATCTTAAAGCGAGTAATGCTTAGATTGAATATGAATATCAAGCTTAAAACGAAAATACATTTCCCCATTGAAGCATAAATGAAACTTAAAACGACCATAAATTAAATAAACAATCCATACAAACAAACATACAATAGATATTAATGTAAATTAATAAATAAATCTTAAAACGAGTGAAACTTAAATTGAATATGCAAATCAAGTTTGAAACAAACAAAAATCACCACAAACAAGAGTTTGGGTATGACCTCCTTCTCTCACTGTAAAAGTCTAAAACCTCCTGCCTCATTGGCGTTTTACTGAAAACCAATTTTATAACAAATATTTTCTTTTGTACTTAATATTGAAAATAAACATTAAAATTAGAGTAATATTTTGAACTGATGAGCTTTCAGCGATTAATATCATTATACGTCAAATATTCAGTTTAATTTATTAGCTCTTTTTAAAGTTGTTAAAGACGAATATAGTTTCCCTACAAACAAGTGTTTGGATACTTCCTCATTTCCTAACTGTAAATAAAAACCAAAAGCTTACTGCGTCATTGGTGCTTAACTGAAAACGGATTATATTACAAATATTTTCTCTTCCAGTTCTTACGGTATTGAAAATAAAAATACAATTACAGTGAAATAAACTCTTGAACTGATGGATCTTTCAACAATTGATATCATTATACATCAAATATTCAGTTTGATGTTGTTTATAAGACTGTTTCCAAGACGCATATAGTTTTCAGTAAAGCGTCAATGACGCAGTAGGTTTTAGACTTTTACAGTTAGAGAAGGAGGTGATACCCAAACCCCTGTTTGTAGTGATTTTTGTTCGTTTCAAGCTTGATTTGCATATTCAATTATTTTACAAATATTAGGTAAGAATAGAGTACGAAGAGTGAATAGTAGAAATGACCCTATTGATCGTGACAGTGCACCATATATGGGCATAGAGTCCCTAGGGAGAACACCTGTGCTGTCAGTCCGACGGGGCACCATATATGGGTATGGAATCCCCAGGGAGAACACGTTTCCGAGAAATTGATTACGTAACCTAACCTAACCTCATGAGCTCGTGACGGGGCACCATATATGGGCATGGAATCCCCAGGGAGAACATGCGTAATCGAAGGGGAAGTGAATTTCTGAGAAATTGATTTTTTGGAGTTCGTCCAGAAGAATTGTCTCCGGGCGAAGTTTATTAATGTCTTTGGTGTTCGTCCAGGAGAATTGTTTCCGGGCGAAGTTTATTAATGTCTGACGGATGATGTCAAGGTTGATTGATTTGTTGGGGTTCATCCAGGAGAACTGTTTCCGGGCGAATGTTTTGATCTTAGAGATGAAGAGATTAACGCGGGAAAGGATTTCCAAGGAATTTCAAATGTAACAGCACAGGGATGTCAAAACAAAAGGAAAACGCAGAAATTACGTTTAGAGATTATTTGGGCGAAACCGTTTTAGACATTTTAGGGAATTATTTGGGCGAAACAGTTAGAGACATTTTAAAAGACTATTTTAGAAGAGGATTTGAGGGTGAAACTCTGTTGTCGTTATAATACACAAGTTCCATTTGAACAGTGTCGTGAGGTCCCCTACCCCAACCCCAAAGGACGCTATACCCCAACCTCAAAGGACCCCCTTACCCCAACCCAAAGGACCCCCCCCCCGACCCCCAAAGGTCCCTCGGCTCCCCAAAGGTCCCTGAGCTCCCATTTTTTTAATATTTTTTAATTTGCGCATTTTGGGAAACAAAACGGCCCCGCCCCCCAACTTTTGTCTCCCCCTCACAACATTAGTGTTTTTTCATGATTTACCATGTCACAGTTACATTCCCTTGATTTTTCAAAGTTTATCTTGGATTTCTTTCGTTGAAATCCAAGAGTTGGAATATTTCAGTAGTGTTTTGTCATGGTTTACCTTGTCGCAGTTACATTCTCTTAATTTTCAACGTTCATTGCGGATTTCTTTCATTGAAATGCAAGAGTTGGAATATTTCTGTAGTGTTTTGTTGTAGTTGACCTTGTCGCAGTTACATTTTCTTGATTTTTCAAAGTTCATTTTGAATTTCATTCGTTGAAATGCATGAGTTGGAATATTTCAGTAGTGTTTTGTTGTGGTTTACCTTGTCACAGTTACATTTTCGTGATTTTTCAAAGTTCATTTTGAATTTCTTTCGTTGAAATGCAAGAGCTGGAATATTTCAGTAGTGTTTTGTTGTGGTTTATCGTGTCACAGTTACATTCTCTTGATTTTTCAAAGTTCATTTTGATTTTTTTCATTGAAATGGAAGAGTTGGATTATTTCAGTAGTGTTATATCGTGGTTTACCTTGTCACAATTACATTCTCTTGATTTTTCAAAGTTAATTTTGGATTTCTTTCGTTGAAATTTAAGAGTTCGAATAATTCAGTAGTGTTTTGTCGTGGTTTACCCTGTCACACTTTCATTCTCTTGATTTTTCAAAGTTCATTTGATTTTCTTTCATTGAAATGCATGAGTTGGATTATTTCAGTAGTGTATTGTCGTGGTTTACCATGTCGCAGTTACGTTCTCTTTATTTTTAAAAGTTCATTTTGAATTTCTTTCATTGAAATGCAAGAGTTGGATTATTTCAGTAGTGTTTTGTCGTTGCTTACCATTTCACAGTTACATTCTCTTGATTTTTCAAAGTTCATTTTGGATTTCTTTCGTTGAAATGCATGAGCTGGAACATTTCAGTAGTGTTTTGTCGTGGTTTACCTTGTCACAGTTACATTCTCGTGATTTTTCAAAGTTCATTTTGAATTTCTTTCATTGAAATGCATGAGTTGGAATATTTCAGTAGTGTTTTATTGTGGTTTATCGTGTCACAGTTGCATTCTCTTGATTTTTCAAAGTTCATTTTGATTTTTTTCATTGAAATGAAAGACTTGGATTATTTCAGTAGTATTTTTTCGAGGTTTACCTTGTCACAGCTACATTCTCCCAATTTTTCAAAGTTCATTTTGGATTTTTTTCATTGAAATGCAAGAGTTGGAATAATTCAGTAGTGTTTGGTAGTAGTTTACTTTGTCATACTTTCCGTTTCTTGATTTTTAAAAGTTCATTTTAATTTCTTTCATTGAAATGCATGAGTTGGATTATTTCAGTAGTGTATTGTCGTGGTTTACCATGTCGCAGTTACGTTCTCTTTATTTTTCAAAGTTCATTTTGAATTTCTTTCATTGAAATGCAAGAGTTGGATTATTTCAGTAGTGTTTTGTCGTTGCTTACCATGTCAAAGCTATATTTTCATTATTTTTCAAATTTCATTTTGGATTTTCTTCTTTAAAATACAAGAGATGGACCATTTCAGTAGCGTTTTATGATGATTTACCTTGTCACAGTTACATTCTCTTTATTTTTCTATGTCCATTTTAAATTTTTTTCTTTGAAATCTATGAGTTGGAATATTTCAGTTGTGTTTTGTTGTGGTTTACCTTGTCACAGTTACATTTTCTTTATTTTTCAAAGTTCATTTTGAATTTATTTCCTTGAAATGCAAGAGTTGGATTATTTCAGAAGTGTTTTGTCATGGTTTTCTTTGTTACAGTTACATTTTCTTTATTTTCAAAGTTCATTGAGGATTTCTTTCATTGAAATGCAAGAGTTGGATTATTTCAGTAGTGTTTTGTCATGGTTCACCTTGTCGCAGTTACATTCTCTTGATTTTCAACGTTCATTGCGGATTTCTTTCATTGACATGCAAGAGTTGGAATATTTCAGTAGTGTTTTGTTGTAGTTTACCTTGTCGCAGTTACAATTTCTTGATTTTCCAAAGTTCATTTTGAATTTCTTTCATTGAAATGCAAGAGTTGGATTATTTTAGTAGTGTTTTGTCGGGGTTTACCTTGTCACAGTTACATTCTCTTGATTTTCAAAGTTCATTGTGGATTTCTTTCATTGAAATGCATGAGTTGGAACATTTCAGTAGTGTTTTTTCGTGGTTTACCTTGTCACAGTTACATACTCTTGATTTTTCAAAGTTCATTTTGTATTTCTTTCGTTGAAATGCAAGAGTTGGAATGATTTAGTAGTGTTTTGTCGTGGTTTATCCTGTCACACTTTCATTCTGTTGATTTTTAAAAGTTCATTTGAATTTCTTTCATTGAAATGCAAGAGTTGGATTATTTCAGTAGTGTATTGTCGTGGTTTACCATGTCGCAGTTACATTCTGTTAATTTTTCAAAGTTCATTTTGAATTTCTTTCGTTGAAATGCAAGAGTTGGAATATTTCAGTAGTGTTTTGTTGTGGTTTATCGTGTCAAAGTTACATTCTCTTGATTTTTCAAAGTTCATTTGAATTTCTTTCATTGAAATGCAAGAGTTGGATTATTTCAGTAGTGTATTGTCGTGGTTTACAATATCGCAGTTACATTCTCTTGATTTTTCAAAGTTCATTTTGGATTTCTTTCATTCAAATACGAGAGTTGGACTATTTCAGTATTAGATTGTCGTGATTTACAATGTCAAAGTTACATTCTCTTTATTTTTCAAAGTCCACTTTGAATTTCTTTCTTTGACACGTAAGAGCTGAATCATTATATTAGTGTGTTGTCCTTTTTTGCCTTGTCATAGTTACATTCTCTTGATTTTTCAAAGTTCATTGTGGATTTCTTTCATTGAAATGCAAGAATTCGATTATATCAAAAGTGTTTTGTCATGGTTTACCTTGTAGCAGTTACATTCTCTTGATTTTCAAAGTTCATTGTGGATTTCTTTCTTTAAAATGCAAGAGTTAGATCATTTCAGTTGTATTTTGTCATGGTTTACCCTGTCTCAGTTACATTCTCTTGATTTTCAACGTTCATTGCGGATTTATTTCATTGAAATGCAAGAGTTGGAATATTTCAGTAGTGTTTTGTTGTAGTTTACCCTATCGCAGTTACATTCTCTTGATTTTTCAAAGTTCATTTTGAATTTCTTTCATTAAAATACAAGAGGTGGAATATTTCAGTAGTATTTTGTCATGGCTTACCTTGTCACAGTTACATTCTCTTGATTTTCAAAGTTCATTGTGGAGTTCTTTCATTGAAATGCAAGAGTTGGAATATTTCAGTAGTGTTTTGTTGTGGTTTACCTTGTCACAGCTACATTCTCTTGATTTATCAAAGTTCATTTTGGATTTCTTTTGTTGAAATGCAAGAGTTGGAATGATTTATTAGTGTTTTGTCATAGTTTATCATGTAACACTTAGAGTATCGCGATTTTTCAATTTTCACTCTGAATTTCTTTAATTGAAATGCAAGAGTTGGAATATTTTAGTAGTTTTTCGTCGTGGTTTACCATGTCACAGTTACATTCTCTTAAGTTCTAAAAGTTGATTTTGAATTTATTTCGTTGCAAAACAAGAGTTGGAATATTTAATAGTGTTTTGTTGAGGTTTACCTTGTCACAGTTACATTCGCTTGATTTTTCAAAGTTCATTTTGAATTTTATTCATTGAAATGCATGAGCTGGAACATTTCAGTAGTGTTTTGTCGTGGTTTACCTTGTCACAGTTACATTCTTGTGACTTTTCAAAGTACATTTTGAATTTCTTTCGTTGAAATGCAAGAGTTGGAATATTTCAGTTTTGTTTTGTTGTGGTTTTTCGTGTCAGAGTTACATTCTATTGATTTTTCAAAGTTAATTTTGATTTTTTTCATTGAATTGCAAGAGGTGAAATATGTTGAAAGTGTTTTATTAAGATTTACCATGTCACAATTACATTCTCTTTATTTGTCAAAGTTCATTTTGGATTTTTTTTATTTAAGAGTATGGGACGTAAAACTTCAGTAGTGTTTGGTCGTATTTTACTCTGTCACAGTTTAATTCTCTTGATTTTTCAAGGTTCATTTGAATTTCTTTCATTGAAATGCAAGAGTTGGATTATTTCAGTAGTGTATTGTCGTGGTTTACCATGTCGCAGTTACATTCTCTTAATTTTTCAAAGTTAATTTTGAATTTCTGTCATTGAAATGCAATAGTTGGATTATTTCAGTAGTATATTGTAGTTGTTTACCATGTCTCAGTTACATTCTCTTGATTTTTCAAAGTTCATTTTGGATTTCTTTCATTGAAATGCAAGAGTTGGAATATTTCAGTAGTGTTTTGTCATGGTTTACCTTGTCGCAGTTACATTCTCTTGATTTCCAACGTTCATTGCAGATTTCTTTCATTGACATGCAAGAGTTGGAATATTTCCGTAGTGTTTTGTTGTAGTTTACCTTGTCGTAGTTACATTTTCTTGATTTTTCAAAGTTCATTTTGAATTTCTTTCATTGAAATGCAAGAGTTGGATTATTTTAGTAGTGTTTTGTCGTGGTTTACCTTGTCACAGTTACATTCTCTTGATTTTCAAAGTTCATTGTGGATTTCTTTCATTGAAATGCATGAGTTGGAACATTTCAGTAGTGTTTTGTCGTGGTTTACCTTGTCACAGTTACATACTCTTGATTTATCAAAGTTCATTTTGGATTTCTTTCGTTGAAATGCAAGAGTTGGAATGATTTAGTAGTGTTTTGTCGTGGTTTACCCTGTCACACTTTCATTCTCTTGATTTTTAAAAGTTCATTTGAATTTCTTTCCTTTAAATGCAATAGTTGGAATATTTCAGTAGTGTTTTTACTTGGTTTACAATGTCGCAGTTACATTCTCCTGTTTTTTAAAAGTTCATTTGGTTTTCTTTCATTGAAATGCAAGAGTTGGATTATTTCAGTAGTGTTTTGTCGTGTTTTACCTTGTCACAGTTACATTCTCTTGATTTTCAAAGTTCATTGTGAATTTCTTTCATTGAAATGCAAGAGTTGGAATATATCAGTAGTGATTTTTCATGGCTTACCTTGTCGCAGTTACATTCTCTTGATTTTTCAAAATTAATTTTGAGTTTATATCGTTGAAATGCAAGAGCTTGAATATTTAATAGTTTTTTGTCATGGTTTAAAATGTCACAGTTACATTATCTTGTTTATTCAAAGTTCCTTTTGAATTTCCTTCGTTTAAATTCAAAAGTTTGAAGATTTCAGTAGTGTCTTTTCGTAATTTACATTGTAACACTTATATTCACTTGATTTTTCAAAGTTCATTTTGGATTTCTTTCGTTTAAATGAAAAAGTTGGAATATTTCAGTAGTGTTTTGTCGTGGTTTACCTTGTCACACTTAAATTTTCTTGATTTTTCGAAATTCATTTTTGATTTCTTTACTGACTTGCAAGAGATGGAATCTTTCAGTAGTGTTTTGTTGTAGTTTACCATATCAAAATTATACTATCTTGCTGTTGAAAAGTTCATTTGGTATTTCTTTCATTGAAGTGTAAAAGACAAGTTAGGTTAGGTTTATTTGAAGAAGCGCAAAATGTTCAAGTTCTCTTCTGAATTTTTCTAAAGAAAAGAAAAAAGCTATAGTCCAATTCTAATTTTTTCCCTAGAAAAAAAAATATCCGACCTTTTAATAAACATTCTAAGCGTCTGAAATGCTAACATATCCTAAAATAATGGAAATATAACAAAGTAATGTATAATATATTTTTAATAAAATAAAAACATGTAGCATATTAACACAAAAATATGTTTCAGATGTTATTGTACATTATTAACATCATTGAACAACGTTGGACATTTTGAATCTGTTCCATAAAATAATTTATCATGTTCTCTTTTGATACTAGAGTTACTCGCTTCTCTTAGTTCATAACCAGTAGAATAATCATTCATCCATTTTGTGTCATATACAATTTTTTACATGGGGTGTCACCTACTGGCTCAATCTGCATTTCTTCTTTAGTATTATTTGATTCATTGACTATATGATCTATAGTAGTAATAATGCTCACTTATGTTTCATTTTTCATCAATTTATCTTTATAATCATTGATGATATTGTATGCCAATGCCCTTTTTATTTTGCTAGCGATTTCACTGTCTATTCTCACACTGCGTTTACATAGGTAACAGTTCTGGTAGGTAGCCATGATATGATTTATTACACTAGTACAGCAGTAGGCCTTTCTTTTCCTCTTTGCTTTAATTTGAATAGTAATACCAGAACGATGGGAATAGGATCTATCAATAGGTAACGTGTTACCAGAACCATTAGCAAGAAGATGACCATCTTCATCAACTATTATTTTTAAGTTGGCATTTTCCTTTAGCACTATCATCTCTGGTGCTCTCACTCTAGCATATCCACCTTGAGCAATGTTGAATGGTTTCGATGGTCCAAAGAAATTTAGCTTTTCACTATCAAGACAACGCACACATACATTTCCAATAAGATCTCCATTAATGATTGTCTCATAGTTTGAATAACAATATATGTCGGCATTCAACACGACGATGATTTTATCGTGTGTACACAATTTCGCTGAATAATTTATTTTCACTTTTTTTCCAAGTATGATACAAGATGTTTATCCTGCGAAAGTGTGAAAATTACTGATTTAATACCTACATTTAACTAGGTAGTGTCGATAACTCGCCATAGAGCATCACTGAGACAGCCGCATAGTGTCTCTAACCAACCGTAGAGTATAATTGATACAGCCATATGAATAAATATTAATAAATAAATAGAAGCATTTCTCCATGTTTAAGTTAGGTTGGATTAGGTTAGCGTATCATGATCCCCCCCCCCCAAAGGCCCCCCTCCGGCCCCCAAAGGCTCCTCGGGCCCCAAAGAGCCCCCTCCCTCTCATCCCCCTCCCTTTCCCACTACATAGAAATACAAAAAACCATAGGTTAGGATAGATTAGATTAGGTTAGGTTAAGTGGCGCACCACTTAACCTAACCTAATCTAATCTATCCTAACCTAAAGTAGTGATAAAACACTACTGATATATTCCAACTCTTGAATTTCACGAAAGAAATTCAAAATGATCTGAAAAATCAAGAGAATGTAAGTGTGACAAGGTAAACCACGACAAAACACTACTGAAATATTCCAACTCTTGCATTTCAACGAAAGAAATCCAAAATGAACTTTGAAACATCAAGTGAATATAAGTTTGACAAGGTAAAGCACGACAATACACATCTGAAATATTCCAACTTCTTCATTTCAAAGAATGAAATTCAAAATGAACTTTGAAAAAACAGTAGAATGTAACTTTGACATTATAAACCATGAGGAAACACTACTGAAATATTCCAACTCTTGCATTTTCAATGAAAGAAATCCAAAATGAATTTTGAAAAATCAAGAGAATGTAACTGCGACAAGGTAAGCCATGACAAAACACTACTGATATATTCCAACTCTTGGATTTAAATGAAAGAAATTCACAATGAACTTTGAAAATCAAGAGAATGTAACTGTGACAAGGTAAACCACGACAAAACACTACTGATTTAATCCAACTCTTGCATTTCAATGAAAGAAATTCAAAATGAACTTTGAAAAATCATGAAAATGTAACTGTGACAAGGTAAATCACAACAAAACACTACTGAAATATTCCAGCTCTTGCATTTCAACGATAGAAATTCAAAATGAACTTTGAAAAATTAAGAGAATGTAACTGGGACACGGTAAATCATGTCAAAACACTACTGAAATATTCCAACCCTTGCATTTCAACGAAAGAAATCGACACTGAACTTTGAAAAATTAAGAGAATGAAAGTGTGACAGGGTAAACCACGACAAAACACTACTGAATTATTCCAACTCTTGCATTTCAACGAAAGAAATCCAAAATGAACTTTGAAAAATCAAGAAAATGTAGCTGTGACAAGGTAAACCACGATAAAACACTACTGAAATAATCCAACTCTTGCATTTTACTAAAGAAATCCAAAATGAACTTTGAAAAATCAAGAGAATGTAACTGTGACAAGGTAAACGACGACAAAACACTACTGAAATATTCCAACTCTTGCATTTCAATGAAATAAATTCAAAATGAACTTTGAAAAATCAAGAGAATGTAACTGTGACAAGGTAAACCACGACAAAACACTACTGAAATATTCCATCTCTTGCATTTCAATGAAAGAAAATCAAAATGAACTTTGAAAAATCAAGAGAGTTTAAGTCCAAACATATAAACCATAACAAAACACTACCGAAAGAATATCACTCTTGCATGTCAAAGGAATGACATTTAATTAGAACTTTGAAAAACTAAGAAAATGCAGCTGAGACAAGATAAACCACAGTAAAAAACTACTGAAATATACCAACTCTTGAATTTCAACGAATGAAATCCAAAATGAACTTTGAAAAACAAGAGAATGTAAATGCGACAAGTTAAACCATGACAAAACACTACTGAAATAATCCATCTCTTGCATTTCAATGAAAGAAATCCACAATGAACTTGGAAAATCAAGAGAATGTAACTGTGACAAGGTAAACAACGACCAAACACTACTGAAATAATCGAACTCTTGCATTTCAATGAAAGAAATTCAAAATGAACTTTGAAAAATCAACAGAATGTAACTGTGACATGGTAAACCACAACAAAACACTACTGAAATATTCCAACTCGTGCATTTCAATGATAGAAATTCAAAATGAACTTTGAAAAATTAAGAGAATGTAACTCTGACAAGGTAAATATTGACAAAACACTACTGAAATATTCCAACTCGTGCATTTCAACGTAAGAAATCGAAAATGAACTTTGAAGAATCAAGAGAATGTAACTGTGAAATGGTAAACCACGACAAAACAGTACTGAAATAATCCAACTCTTGCATTTCAATGAAAGAAATTCAAAATGAACTTTGAAAAATTAAGAGAATGTAACTGTGACATGGTAAACCATGACATAACACTACTGAAATATTCCAACTCTTGCATTTCAACGAAAGAAATTCAAAATAAACTTTCAAAAATTAAGAGAATGTAACTGTGACAAGGTAAACCACGACGAAACACTTCTGAAATATTTCAACTCTTACATTTCAACGAAAGAATTCGAAAATAAACTTTGAAAAATCAAGAGAATGTAACTGTGAAATGGTAAATCATGACAAAACACTACTGAAATAATCAAACTCTTGCATTTCAATTAAAGAAATTCAAAAGAACTTTGAAATATCTAAAGAATGTAACTGTATCAAGGTAAACCACTATAAGACACTAGTGAATTATTCCAACTCTTGTATTTTAACGAATGAAATTCAAAAATGAAATTTGAAAAATAAAGAGAATGTAACTGCTACATGGTAAACCACGACACTACACTACTGAAATAATCCAACTCTTTTATTTCAATGAAAAAAATTCAAATGAACTCTTAAAAATCAAGAGAATGAAAGTGTGACATGGTAAACCACGATAAAACACTACTGAAATATTCTAACTCTTGCATTTCAACGAAAGAAATCCAAAATGAACTTTGAAAAATCATGAGAATGTAGCTGTGACAAGGTAACTTACTTTACTTACTTACTTACTTAGGTCCCGGCCATCCTCGTGGGACGTTTTGGGGCCACTCCTCTTGCTAGCTCATGCGTAAGGGCTCGGTACATTGCTCTATCTGGTGCGATACGTGATAACTGGGCTATCTTTACGTTGTCGAAGTGGAAGTTCTCCATCCATCGTTTTCGTGGTCTGCCTCGTGGGCGAAGGCCATGGAGGGATCCTTCAAGGGCAATTTTCAGAAGGCGGCTCGGCTCCATTCGCTTGACGTGGCCGAACCAGCGCAGTTGTTGCTTGTTAATTTTATTGAGTATGGTTTCAGTGGACTGGAGCCTTTGCTGTACTTCCACATTTGTGATTCGGTCAGTGTATTTGATTCTAGAAATGCGACGGAGGCATCTCACCTCAAAAGCTAGAAGTTTTATTTCGTCTTCGGTTTTCAGAGTCCATGTTTCAACCACGATAAAACACTACTGAAATAATCCAACTCTTGCATTTCAATGAAAAAAAAAATCAAAATGAACTTTGAAAAATCACGAGAATGTAACTGTGACAGGGTAAACCACGACAAAACACTACTGAATTATTCCAACTCTTGCATTTCAACGAAAGAAATCCAAAATGAGCTTTGAAAAATCAAGAGAATGTAGCTGTGACAAGGTAAACCACGATTAAACACTACTGAAATATTCCAACTCTTGCATTTCAACGAAATAAATTCAAAATGAACTTTGAAAAATCACGAGAATGTAACTGTGACATGGTAAACCACGACAAAACCCTACTGAAATGTTCCAACTCATGCATTTCAAAGGATGAAATTCAAAATGAACTTTTAAAAATCAAGAAAATGTAAATGCGACTAGTTAAACGACAACAAAATATTAGTGAAATATTCCAACTCTAGAATTTCAATGAATTAAAAACAATAAAAACTTTGAAAAATAAAGAGAATGTAAGTACAAAAAGGTAAACCACAGCAAAACACTACTGAAATATTCCAAATCTGGCATTTCAATGAAAAAAGTTCGCTATGAACGTTGAAAATCAAGAGACTGTAACTGCGACAAGGTAATGAAAGAAATCCGCAATGAACGTTGAGAATAAAGAGAATGTAACTGCGACAAGGTAAACCATGACAAAACACTAGTGAAATAATCTAACTCTTGCATTTAAATGAAAGAAATCCACAATGAACTTTGAAAATCAAGAGAATGTAAGTGTAACAAGGTAAACCACGACAAAACACTAGTGAAATAATCCAACTCTTGAATTTCAATGAAAGAAATTCAAAATGAACTTTGAAAAATCATGAAAATGTAACTGTGATAATGAAAACCCCGACAAAACACTGCAGAAATGTTCCAGTTCTTGCATTTCAACTATATAAATTCAAAATGAGATTGGAAAAATTAAAAAAATGTAACTGTGAAAAGGTAAATCATTACAAAAAATTAATGAAATATTCCAACTCTTGCATTTCAATAAAATAAATCGAAACTGAATTTTGAAAAACTAAGAGAATGTAAGTGCGACAGGGTAAACCACGACAAAACACTACTGAATTATTCCAGCTCTTGCATTTCAACGAAAGAAATTCAAAATAAACTTTTAAAAATCAAGAGAATGTAACTGTGACAAGTTAAACCACGAAAAAACACTACTGAAATAATCAAACTCTTGCTTTTTACGAAATAAATGAAAAATGAACTTTGAAAAATCAAGATATTGCAACTATGACAAGTTAAACGACGAAAAAACACAACTGAAATAATCAAACTCTTTCAGGTAAATGAAATAAAATCAAATTAACTTTTAAAAATAGCGAGAATGTAACGTTTATAATGAAAAACACGAAAAAAAACTATTGAAGTGATCCAGCCAATACTTTTCAACTAATGAAATCCAAAAAAAACTTTGAACAATCAAAAGGGTGTAACTGTGGGTAGGTAAACCAAAAAAAACCACTACTGAAATATTACAACTCTTGCATTTCAATAAATTAAATTCAATATTAACTTTGAAAAATCAAGAAACTGTAACTGCTACAAGGTAAACTACAACAAAACACTACTGAAATATTCCAACTCTTGCATTTCAATGAAAGAAATCCACAATGAACTTTGAAAATCAAGAGAATGTAACTGCGACAAGATAAAACATGACAAAACACTACTGAAATAATTCATCTCTTGCATTTCAATGAAAGAAATCCACAATGAACTTTGAAAATCAAGAAAACGTAGCTGTGAAAAGGTAAACAATGACAAAACACTACTTAAACAATCCAAATCATGCTTTTCACGAAAGAAATCCCAAATGAACTTTGAAAAATCAATACATTGTAGCTACTACATGGTGAGCCATGACAAAACACTACTGAAGCGATCCAACTCTTTCATTTCAGTGAAATAAATTCAAAATGAACTTTGAAAAATCAAGAGAATGTAACTGTGACAAGGTAAACCACGACAAAACACTACTGAAATATTCCAACTCTTGCATTTCAATGAAAGAAATTCAAAATGAACTTTGAAAAATCAAGAGAATGTAACTGTGACAAGGTAAACCAAAACAAAACACTACTGAAATATTCCAACTCTTGCATTTCAAGGAATGAAATTCAATATGAAATTTGAAAAATCAAGAAAATGTAACTGCGACAAGGTAAACTACAACAAAACACTACTGAAATATTCCAACTCTTGCATTTCAATGAAAGAAATCCACAATGAACTTTGAAAATCAAGAGAATGTAACTGCGACAAGGTAAACCATGACAAAACACTACTGAAATAATCCATCTCTTGCATTTCAATGAAAGAAATCCACAATTAACTTTGAAAATTAAGAGGATGTAACTGTGACAAAGTAAACCATGACAAAACACTAGTGAAATAATCCAACTCTTACATTTCAATGAAAGAAATTCAAAATGAACTTTGAAAAATCAAGAAAATGTAACTGTGACATGGTAGACCACAACAAAACACTACTGAAATATTCCAACTCTTGCATTTCAATGATAGAAATTCAAAATGAACTTTGAAAAATTAATAGAATATAACTCTGACAAGGTAAATATTGACAAAACACTACGGAAATATTCCAACTCGTGCATTTCAACGTAAGAAATCGAAAATGAACTTTGAAAAATAAAGAGAATGTAACTGTGAAATGGTAAACCACGACAAAACACTACTGAAATAATCCAACTCTTGCATTTGAATGAAAGAAATTCAAAATGAACTTTGAAAAATTAAGAGAATGTAACTGCGACATAGTAAACCATGACAAAACACTACTGAAATATTCCAACTATTGCATTTCAACGAAAGAAATTCAAAATAAACTTTTAAAAATTAAGAGAATGTAACTGTGACAAGGTAAACCACGACAAAACACTTCTGAAATATTTCAACTCTTACATTTCAACGAAAGAAATCGAAAATAAACTTTGAAAAATCAAGAGAATGTAACTGTGAAATGGTAAATCATGACAAAACACTACTGAAATAATCCAACTCTTGCATTTCAATGAAAGAAATTCAAAAGAACTTTGAAATCGAAAGAATGTAACTGTATCATGGTAAACCACGACAAAACACTACTGAAATATTTCAACTCTTGCATTTCAATGAAATAAATTAAAAATGAACTTTGAAAAATGAAGGGAATGTACCTGCGACATGGTAAACCATGACAAAACACTACTGAAATATTCCAACTCATGCATTTAAGAGAAATAAATTCAAAATAAAATTTGAAAAATTAAGAGGATATAACTGTGACAAGGTAAACCACGACGAAACACTTCTGAAATAATTCAACTCTTACATTTCAACGAAAGAAATCGAAAATAAACTTTGAAAAATCAAGAGAATGTAACTGTGAAATGGTAAATCATGACAAAACACTACTGAAATAATCCAACTCTTGCATTTCAATGAAAGAAATTCAAAAGAACTTTGAAATCGAAAGAATGTAACTGTATCATGGTAAACCACGACAAAACGCTACTAAATTATTCCAACTCTTGTTTTGCAACTAAATAAATTAAAAATGAACTATGAAAAGTTAAGAGAATGTAACTGCGACAATGTAAACCACGACAATTCCCTACTGAAATAATTCAATTCTTGCATTTCAATGAAAGATATTCAAATGAACTTTGAAAAATCAAGAGAATTAAAGTGTGACAGGGTAAACCACGACAAAACACTACTGAATTATTCTAACTCTTGCATTTCAACGAAAGAAATCCAAAATGAACTTTGAAAAATCATGAGAATGTAGCTGTGACAAGGTAACTTACTTTACTTACTTACTTACTTAGGTCCCGGCCATCCTCGTGGGACGGTTTGGGGCCACTCCTCTTCCTAGCTCATGCGTAAGGGCTCGGTACATTGCTCTATCTGGTCCGATGCGTGATAACTGGGCTATCTTGACGTTGTCGAAGTGGAAGTTCTCCATCCATCGTTTTCGTGGTCTGCCTCGTGGGCGAAGGCCATGGAGGGATCCTTCAAGGGCGATTTTCGGAAGGCGGCTCGGCTCCATTCGCTTGACGTGGCCGAACCAGCGCAGTTGTTGCATCTTAATTTTATTGAGTATGGTTTCAGTGGACTGGAGCCTTTGACGTACTTCCACATTTGTGATTTGGTCAGTGTATTTGATTCTAGAAATGCGACGGAGGCATCTCACCTTCAAAGCTAGAAGTTTTAATTCGTCTTCGGTTTTCAGAGTCCATGTTTCAACCACGATAAAACACTACTGAAATAATCCAACTCTTGCATTTCAATGAAAAAAAAAATCAAAATTGACTTTGAAAAATCACGAAAATGTAACTGTGACAGGGTAAACCACGACAAAACACTACTGAATTATTCCAACTCTTGCATTTCAACGAAAGAAATCCAAAATGAGCTTTGAAAAATCAAAAGAATGCAACTGTGACAAGGTAAACCACAACCTAACACGACTGGAATATTCCAACTCGTTTATTTCAACTAAATAAATCCAAAATGAACTTTGAAAAAATGACGAGAATTTAACTGTGACAAGATAAAGGACAACAAAACACTACGGAACTAAGCCAACTCTTTCATTTCGACGAAAGAAATTCAAAATGAACTATGAAAAATCAAGAAAATATAACTGCGACAAGGTAAACCACAACAAAACACTACTGAAATATTCCAACTCTTGCATTTCAATGAAAGAAATCCGCAATGAACGTTGAAAATCAAGAGAATGTAACTGCGACAAGGTGATGAAAGAAATCCGCAATGAACGTTTAAAATAAAGAGAATGTAACTGCGACAAGGTAAACCATGACAAAACACTAGTGAAATAATCTAACTCTTGCATTTAAATGAAAGAAATCCACAATGAACTTTGAAAATCAAGAGAATGTAAGTGTGACAAGGTAAACCACGACAAAACACTAGTGAAATAATCCAACTCTTGCATTTCAATGAAAGAAATCGAAAATGAACTTTGAAAAATCAAGAAAATGTAACTGTGACAAGGTAAATCACAACAAAACACTACTGAAATATTCCAGCTCTTGCATTTCAACGAAAGAAATTCAAAATGAACTTTGAAAAATTAAGAGAATGTAACTTTGACAGGGTAAATCATGTCAAAACACTACTGAAATATTCCAACCCTTGCATTTCAACGAAAGAAATCGACACTGAACTTTGAAAAATCAAGAGAATGTAACTGTGACAGGGTAAACCACGACAAAACACTACTGAATTATTCCAGCTCTTGCATTTCAACGAAAGAAATCCAAAATGAACTTTGAAAAATCAAGAAAATGTAGCTGTGACAAGGTAAACGACGACAAAACACTACTGAAATATTCAAACTCGTGCATTTCAATGAAATAAATTCAAAATGAACTTTGAAAAATCAAGAGAATGTAACTGTGACAAGGTAAGTCATGACAAAACACTACTGAAATATTCAAACTCTTGCATCTCAACGAAAGAAATTCAAAATGAACTTTGAAAAATCAAGAGAATGTAACTGTGACAAGGTAAACCACAACAAAACACTACTGAAATATTCCAACTCTTGCATTTCAACGAATTAAATTCACTATGAACTTTGAAAAATCAAGAAAATGTAACTGCGACAAGGTAAACCACAACAAAACACTACTGAAATAATCCAACTCTTGCATTTCACGAAAGAAATCCAAAATGAACTTCGAAAAATCAAGATGTAACTGTGACAAGGTAAACGACGACAAAACACTACTTAAATATTCCAACTCTTGCATTTCAATGAAATAAATTCAAAATTAACTTTGAAAAATCATGAGAATGTAACTGTGACAAGGTAAACCAAGACAAAACACTACTGAAATATTCCAACTGTTGCATTTCAATGAAAGAAATTCAAAATGAACTTTGAAAAATAAAGAGAATATAAGTGTGACAAGGTAAACCACAACAAAACACTACTGAAATATTCCAACTCTTGCATGTCAAGGTATGAAATTCAAAATGAACTTTGAAAAATCAAGAAAATGTAAATCTGACAAGGTAAACCACATCAAAACATTACTAAAATAATCCAACTCTTGCATTTCAATGAAAGAAATCCACAATGAACTTTGAAAATCAAGAGAATGTAACTCCGACATGGTAAACCACGACAAGACACTACTGAAATATTCCAACTCTTGCATTTCAATGAAAGAAATCCACAATAAACTTTGAAAATCAAGAGAACGTAACTGTGACAAGGTAAACAATAACAAAACACTACTGAAATATTTCAAATCTTGCATTTCAATGAATTAAATCCAAAATAAATTATGAAAAATCAAGAAAATGTAACTCTGACAAGGTGAATCACAACGAAACACTAGTGAAATATTCCAGCTCTGGTATTCAACGAAAGAAATTCAAAACGAACTTTGAAATTTCAAGAGAATGCAACTGTGACAAGGTAAATATTGACAAAACACTACTGAAATATTCCAACTCGTGCATTTAACGTAAGAAATCGAAAATGAACTTTGAAAAATCAAGAGAATGTAACTGTGAAATGGTAAACCACGACAAAACAGTACTGAAATAATCCAACTCTTGCATTTCAATGAAAGAAATTCAAAATGAACTTTGAAAAATTAAGAGAATGTAACTGCGACATAGTAAACCATGACAAAACACTACTGAAATAATCCAACTCTTGCATTTCAATGAAAGAAATTCAAAATAAACTTTGAAAAATTAAGAGAATGTAACTGTGACAAGGTAAACCACGACGAAACACTTCTGAAATAATTCAACTCTTACATTTCAACGAAAGAAATCGAAAATGAACTTTGAAAAATCAAGAGAATGTAACTGTGAAATGGTAAATCATGACAAAACACTACTGAAATAATCCAATTCTTGCATTTCAATGAAAGAAATTCAAAAGAACTTTGGAAAATCGAGAGAATGTAACTGTATCATGGTAAAACACGACAAAACACTACTGAAATATTCCAACTCTTGTTTTTCAACGAAAGAAATTCAAAATGAACTTTGAAAAGTAAAGAGAATGTAACTGCGACATGGTAAACCACGATAAAACACTACTGAAATAATCCAACTCTTGCATTTCAATGAAAGAAATTCAAATAAACTTTAAAAAATCAAGAGAATGAATGTGTGACAAGGTAAACCACGACAAAACACTACTGAATTATTCCAACTCTTGCATTTCAACGGAAGAAATCCAAAATGAACTTTGAAAAATCAAGAGAATGTAGCTGTGACAAGGTAAACCATGATAAAACACTACTGAAATAATCCAACTCTTGCATTTCAATGAAAAAAATCAAAATTAACTTTGAAAAATCACGAAAATGTAACTGTGACAGGGTAAACCACGACAAACCACTAGTGAATTATTCCAACTCTTGCATTTCAATGAAAGAAATCCAAAATGAGCTTTGAAAAATCAAGAGAATGTAGCTTTGACAAGGTAAACCACGATAAAACACTACTGAAATATTCCAACTCTTGCATTTCAACGAAAGAAATTCAAAATGAACTTTGAAAAGTCACGAGAATGTAACTGTGACAAGGTAAACCACGACAAAACACAACTGAAATGTTCCAACTCATGCATTTAAATGAAATAAATTCAAAATGAACTTTGAAAAATCAAGAGAATGTAACTGTGACAAGGTAAACCACAACAAAACACTACTGAAATATTCCAACTCTTGCATTTCAACGAATGAAATTCAAAATGAACTTTGAAAAATCAAGAAAATGTAACTGCGACATGGTAAACTACAACAAAACACTACTGAAATATTCCAACTCTTGCATTTCAATGAAAGAAATCCGCAATGAAGATTGAAAATCAAGAGAATATAACTGCGACAAGGTAAACCCTTACAAAAAACTACTGAAATATTCCAACTCTTGCATTTCAAAGAAAGAAATCCACAATGAACTTTGAAAATCAAGAGAATGTAACTGTGACAAGGTAAACCACAACAAAACACTACTGAATTATTCCAACTCATGCATTTCAACTATAGAAATTCAAAATGAACATTGAAAAATTAAGAAAATGTAACTTTGACAAGGTAAATCATGACAAAACACTACTGAAATAGTCTAACTCTTGCATTTTAAAGAAAGAAATTCAAAAAGAAATTTGAAAAATCAAGAGAATGTTACTGTGAGATGGTAAACCACGACAAAACACTACTGAAACAAACCAACTCATGTATTTCAACGACAGAAATTCAAAATTAATTTTGAAAAATCAAGAGAATTTAACTGCGACAAGGTAAACTACAACAAAACACTACTTAAATAATCCAACTCTTGCATTTCACGAAATAAATCCAAAATGAACTTTTAAAAATCAAGAGAATGTAACTGTGACAAGGTAAACGACGACAAAACACTACTGAAATTTTCCAACCCTTGCATTTCAACGAAAGAAATCCACAATTAAATTTGAAACATTAAGATAATGTATATTTGATAAGATAAATGATGACATAGCACTACTGGAACAGTTTAACTCTTGCATTTAAATGAATGAAATTCAAATTAAATTTGAAAAATAAAGAGAGTGTAACCGTGAGTCAGTAGAACAAGACACAACACTAGTGAAATTTTCCAACTATTTCATTTCAAGGAATTAAATTCAATATGAACTTTGAAAAATCAAGAAAATGTAAATGCGACAAGGTAAACTACAACAAAACACTACTGAAATATTCCAACTCTTGCATTTCAATGAAAGAAATCCACAATGAACTTTTAAAATCAAGAGAATGTAACTGCGACAAGGTAAAACATGACAAAACACTAGGCCTACTGAAATAATCCATCTCTTGCATTTCAATGAAAGAAATCCACAATTAACTTTGAAAATCAAGAGAATGTAACTGTGACAAGGTAAACCACGACAAAACACTACTGAAATAATCCAACTCTTGCATTTCAATGAAAAAAATCCAAAATTAACTTTGAAAAATCAAGAAAATGTCACTGTGACAGGGTAAACCACAACAAAACACTTCTAAAATATTCCAACTCTTGCATTTCAATGAAAGAAATTCAAAATGAACTTTGAAAAATCAAGAGAATGTAAATGTGACAAGGTAAATATTGACAAAACACTACTGAAATATTCCAACTCGTGCATTTAACGTAAGAAATCGAAAATGAACTTTGAAAAATCAAGAGAATGTAACTGTGAAATGATAAACCACAACAAAACTCTACTGAAATAATCCAACTCTTGCATTTCAATGAAAGATATTCAAAATGAACTTTGAAAAATTAAGAGAATGTAACTGCGACATAATAAACCATGACAAAACACTACTGAAATATTCCAACTCTTGCATTTCAATGAAAGAAATTCAAAATGAACTTTCAAAAATCAAGAAAATGTAACTGTGACAAGGTAAACCACGACGAAACACTTCTGAAATAATCCAACTCTTGCATTTCAACGAAAGAAATCGAAAATGAACTTTGAAAAATCAAGAGAATGTAACTGTGAAATGGTAAACCACGACAAAAGACTACTGAAATATTCCCAACTCTTGCATTTCAATAAAAGAAATTCAAAAGAACTTTGAAATCGAAAGAATGTAACTGTATCATGGTAAACCACGACAAAACACTACTGAAATATTCTAACTCTTGTTTTTCAACGAAAGAAATTCAAAATGAACTTTGAAAAATTAAGAGAATGTAACTGCGACATGGTAAACCACGACAATACACTACTGAAATAATCCAACTCTTGCATTTCAATGAAAGAAATTCAAATAAACTTTGAAAAATCAAGAGAATGAAAGTGTGACAGGGTAAACCACGACAAAACACTAATGAATTATTCCAACTCTTGCATTTCAACGAAAGAAATCCAAAATGAACTTTGAAAATCAAGAGAATGCAGCTGTGACAATGTAAACCACGATAAAACACTACTGAAATAATCCAACTCTTGCATTTCAATGAAAAAAAATCAAAATTAACTTTGAAAAATCACGAGAATGTAACTGTGACAGGGTAAACCACGACAAAACACTACTGAATTATTCAAACTCTTGCATTTCAATGAAATAAATCCAAAATGAGCTTTGAAAAATCAAGAGAATGTAGCTGTGACAAAGTGAACCACGATAAAACACTATTGAAATATTCCAAATCTTGCATTTCAAGGAAAGAAATTCAAAATGAACTTTGAAAAATCACGAGGATGTAACTGTGACAAGGTAAACCACGACAAAATACTGCTAAAATGTTCCAACTCATGCATTTCAATGAAAGAAATTCAAAATGAACTTTGAAACATCAAGAGAATATAACTGTGACAAGGTAAACCACAACAAAACACTTCTGAAATATTCCAACTCTTGCATTTCAACGAATGAAATTCAAAAAGAACTTTGAAAAATCAAGAAAATGTAACTGCGACAAGGTAAACTACAACAAAACACTACTGAAATATTCCAACTCTTGCATTTCAACGAATGAAATTCACAATTAACGTTGAAAATCAAGAGAATGTAACTGCGACAAGGTAAACCATGACAAAACACTACTGAAATAATCCAACTCTTGCATTTCAAAGAAAGAAATCCACAATGAACTTTGAAAATCAAGAGAATGTAACTGTGACAAGGTAAACCACGACAAAACACTACTGAATTATTCCAACTCATGCATTTCAACTATAGAAATTCAAAATGAACATTGAAAAATTAAGAAAATGTAACTTTGACAAGGTAAATCATGACAAAACACTACTGAAATATTCCAACTCTTGCATTTTAACGAAAGAAATCCAAAATGAAATTTGAAAAATCAAGAGAATGTAACTGTGAAATGGTAAACCACGACAAAACACTACTGAAATAATCCAACTCTTGTATTTCAATGACAGAAATTCAAAATGAATTTTGAAAAATTAAGAGAATGTAACTGCGATATTGTAAACCACGACAATACACTACTGAAATAATCCAACTCTTGCATTTCAATTAAAGAAATTCAAATGAACTTTGAAAAATCAAGAGACTGAAAGTGTTACAGAATAAAATACAAACAAATACTACTGAATTATTCCAACTCTTACATTTAAATAAAAGTAATACAAAAGGAAATTTGAAAGATCATCATAAAGTAGCTGTGACATGGTAAATTACGATAAAAAACTATTTAGATAATCCAACTCTTTCATTTCAATGAAAAAAAATCAAAAGTAACTTTGAAAATCAAGAAATTGCAAGTGTGACACGGTAAACCACTACAAAAAACTACTGAAATATTCCAAATTTTGCATTTCAACGAAAGAAATTCAAAATGAACTTTAAAAAATCACGAGAATGTAACTGTGACACGGTAAACCACGAGAAAAAACTACTGAAATATTCCAATTCTTGCATTTCAACCAATGAAATTCAAAATGAACTTTGAAAAATCAAGAGAATGTAACTGTGACAAGGTAAACCACAACAAAACACTACTGAAATATTCCAACTCTTGCATTTCAACGAATGAAATTCAAAATGAACTTTGAAAAATCAAGAAAATGTAACTGCGACAAGGTAAACTACAACAAAACACTACTGAAATATTCCAACTCTTGCATTTCAATTAAAGAAATCCGCAATAAACGTTGAAAATCAAGAGAATGTAACTGCGACAAGGTAAACCATGACAAAACACTACTGAAATATTCCAACTCTTGCATTTCAACGAAAGAAATCCAAAATGAACTTTGAAAAATCAAGATATTGTAACTGTGACACTATAAATCACGACAAAATACTACTGAAATAATTCAACTCTTGCATTTCAATGAAATAAAATCAAAATGAACTTTGAAAAATTGGAAGAATATAACTGAAATATGGTAAACCACGACAATACACTACTGAAATAATCCAACTCTTGCATTTCAATGAAAGAAATTCAAATGAACTTATAAAAATCAAGAGAATGAAAGTGTGACAGGGTAAACCACGACAAAACACTACTGAATTATTCAAACTCTTGCATTTCAACGAAAGAAATCCAAAATGAACTTTAAAAAATCAAGAGAATGTAGCTGTGACAAGGTAAACCAAGATAAAACACAACTGAAATAATCCAACTCTTGCATTTCAACGAAAGAAATCCAAAATGAACTTTGAAAAATCAAGAGAATGTAACTGTGACACGATAAACCACAACAAAACACTACTGAAATATTCCAACTCGTGCATTTCAACGAAAGAAATTCAAAATGAACTTTAAAAAATCACGAGAATGTAACTGTGACAAGGTAAACCGTGACAAAACACTACTGAAATATTCCAACTCTTGCATTTCAACGAAAGAAATTCAAAATGAACTTTGAAAAATCAAGAAAATGAAACTGCGACAAGGTAAACTACAACAAAACACTACTGAAATATTCCAAATCTTGCATTTCAATCAAAGAAATCCGCAATGAACTTTGAAAATCCAGATAATGTAACTGCAACAAGGTAAACCATTACAAAACAATACTGAAATAATCCAACTCTTGCATTCTAAAGAAAAAAATCCACAGTAAACTTAGAAAATCAAGAGAAGTTAACTGTGACAAGGTAAACCATTACCAAACGCTACTGAAATATTCCAACTCTTGGATTTCAACGAAAAGAGTTCAAAATGAACTTTGAAAAATCAAGAGAATGTAACTTTGACATGGTAAACCATGACAAAACACTAATGCTGTTAGGGGGAGTCAAAAGTTAGGGGGTGGGGCCCTTTTGTGTCCCAAAATGCGCAAATTAAAAAATATTAAAAAATGGGGGCTCAAGGGCCTTTGGGGTGCCGGGGAACCTTTGGGGGTCGGGGGGGGGGGTCCTTTGGGTTGGGGTATGGGGGTCCTTTGAGGTTGGGGTGTAGGGTCCTTTGGGGTTGGGATAGGGGACCTCATGACACTGTTCAAATGGAACTTGTGTATTATAACGACCACAGAGTTTCACCCTCAAATCCTCTTCTAAATCCTCTTCTAAAATCGTCTTTAAAATTGTTTCTAACTGTTTTGTCCAAATAATTCCCTAAAATGTCTAAAACGGTTTCGCCCAAATAATCTCTAAACGTAATTTCTGCGTGTTCCTTTTGTTTCTACATCCCTGCACCGTTACATTTGAAATTCCTAAGAAACCCTTTCCCGCGTTAATCTCTTCATCTCTAAGATCAAAATATTCGCCCGGAGACAATTCTCCTGGATGCAAACCAACAAATAAATCAACCTTGACATAATCCGTCAGACATTAATAAACTTCGCCTGGAAACAATTCTCCTGGACGAACACCAAAGACATAAATAAACTTCGCCCAGAGACAATTCTTCTAGACGAACTCCAACAACTCAATTTCTTAGAAATTCACTTCCCTTTCAATTATGCATGGTCTCCCTGGGGATTCTATGCCGATAGATGGTGCCCCGTCACGAGCTCCTAAGGCTAGGTTAGGTTACGTAATCGATTTTTCGGAAACGTGTTCACCCTGGGAATTCCGTACTCATATATGGTGCCCCGTCGGGCTGACGGCTCAGGTGCTCTCCCTAGGGACTCTATGCCCATATATGGTGTACTGTCACGATCAATAGGGTCATTTCTACTGTGAATGAGTTTTGTTTATGGTGAAAGATTGTGTGACGCTGCTCAATCCACAATAATGGCTTAATAAAACGTCACACGTTCTTACCATTTTCTACGTTTGGTTGATAATATTATTTAAAAAATATCGTAAGTGCCAGTTAAGTATGATGTAATTATTATTTGAAAATAAAGCCCATTTCTTCTCATCATCTCATCTCATCTCAATTTAAGTTTCACTCGTTTTAGGATTTATTTATTTATTTACATTAATATTTATTGTATGTTTGCATTGATTGTTTATTAAATTTATCGTCGTTTTAAGTTTCATTTATGATTCAATAGAAAAATATTTTTTTCGTTTTAAGAATTATTTTGATATTCAATCCAAGCATTAATCGCTTTAAGATCTATTTATTCATTTATATCATTACTTGTTGTATGTTTTTCGCTATGATTGTTTATTTAATTTCTGTTTGTTTTGGGTTTAATTTATTCTTTAATAGTAATTTCTGGCCGGTTTGAGTTTGAATTTTAACGGGTATTTATATCTGCTGAGCTTAAGTTTAAAATGGCCTTTACTTTTCTTTGAAAAACTTATTTCTCGGAAAGTTTTTTTAATTAATATTTGTTCGTTTTTGATTGCAAAAAGTTGTAAATTTTTAAAAGTTCCTAATTTCAAAATCAAACTTTAAACAAAAAAAAATCAAATGTTCATCAAAGTATCAAAACAGGTATCAAAGTTACAATATCAAAGTGAAAAAATGGGTCTGTGTCACCCTTGGAGTTTCTATTATGTGACGTTTGAACTATTTTTAACAAAATGGCTCTCTCAAAATTTTTATTGGATGGGTTTGGGGAGAAGGGGCTGGGGGCGGGGGGGCTAATTGCCCTTCAGTCTCTTTTGACTCTTTAAAAGTGAACTAGAACTTTCTATTTTAAATCAAATGATCCCTCTCTGAAGTTAATATGAGCATCCCTTCTAGAAGAACCATATAAACCCCCAGAGTATAACTTACAACGCCTGTCCCTGGGGGGTTATATCGACACTGGAGTTTTAATATCCGATGTTTAAACTATTTTTAATAAAATGGTCACCTCAAATTTTTATCGGATGGGTTTATCCATCCGATAAACCCAAAGGTTTGGAGGGTGGGAGGGGCTAGTTGCCCTCCGATCTTTTTTTTTTTATCTGAGAACATGGACTAGAACTTTTAATTTCCATTCAAATGAGACCTCTCTGAAGTTTATACGAGCATTCATTTCATAAGAACCATACACGACCCCAGGACATAGCTTACAATGCCTGCCCCCCGGCCCTGGGGGGTTGTGTTGACACCGGATTTTTTGTTATCTGACCTTTGAACTATTTTAAAACAATGGCTATCTCAAAATTTGTATCGGATGCGTTTGGGGAAGGGGGCTAGGGGCCCTCCGATCTCTTATGAATCTTAAAAATTGAAATAGAACTTTCAATTTCAATTCAAATCAGCTTTCTCTGAAGCTAATATGAGCACCCCTTCCACCATAAATGCCCCCAGGGTATAACTTGCAACGACTGCCCCCGGGCCCTATGTTGTTGTGTCGACACCGGAGTTCTTTTCTTATCTGACTTTTGAGCTATATTGAACAAAGAAGCTATCTTAGAATTTTTATCGGATGCATTCGGGGGAAAAGGGGTGTTGGGTGGATAGTTTCCTTCTGATGTCTTTTGACTCTTAGAAACCGAACTACAACTTTAAATTTCCAATCAAGTGAGCCCTATCTGAAGTTTACACGAGCATCCCTTCCACAACAGCTGTATATGCCCCCAGGCATATTTTTCAACGCCTGCCCCGGGCCCTGAAGGATTGTGTCGACCCCAGAGTTATCGTTATATGATCTTTGAACCATTTTGAAAAAAAAATTGCTCTCTCAAAGTTCTTATCGGATGTATTTGAGGAAAATAGGGCGTAGAGAGGGGTGGGGAATGTTTGATCCTTGGTCTCCAAAAAGGCTCTGGGTATTAAACTGAAACTTTCAAAGAATGTTGAGGGTAATGTTGAGCTAAATCAAAACACACTGTGTGCTAGTAAGTTGTCAAAAAAGTGTATCAGCAATGCTCAGGATTTGCTTCAGTATTAAGTTGAAACTTGCAGGGTATGATTTGGTGAGGAGGAATGTCCAACTGACAAAAAGTTAATATGTACACTACTTCTGCTACTACCACTACTGTGGTAGTGGTACCACTACTACAACTGCAATTACTTATGCTACTAAGGCTAAGGGTAGTGAGGTAAAAATTTAAGAGAAAACTGAGAATAAAGATGAAATAAATCGAACACACTGTTTTTATGAAGGTTCTTAAAAGAGCATATCTGAAATATCTCAGGAACGGCTTAGAATATTAAGTTGAAACTTTTAGGATATGTTAAGGGGGGTATTAAATTAACCAAAAGGCACTTCTTGCTTACTACTACTAGTACTTCTAATGATATTTTTGTTACTACTATTATGATGCTTCTACTAGTACTAAGGCTATTAATAACTAAGCGCTAAGTCTGCTAGTGCTAACGTATTAAATGAAAATTGCAGAAAATATTGAGGGAGAAATTGAATTGAATCGGAACTATGTTTATGCAGGCTATCCAGGTTATGCTGCTTATGTTTGAAACTTTCAGGACACGATTGGAGGGGGAGGGGTGTTTAACTGACAAGCAGACAATATGTGCATACTGCTGCTACTACTACTGCAGCAATTACCACTGCTACTTAGTCTAAGGTATTAAGGTGAAAACTTCAGGGAATGTTGAGGGTGAAGTTGAACTAAATTGAAACACATTGTGTGCATAGAGGTTTTGAAAAGGCCTTATTATCAATATCGAAGGAACAGCTTAGAATATTAAGTTGAAACTTACAGGGTATGTTGAGCGGGTACTACTACTACAATTATTGCTACCACTACTACTAATATTACTACTACAGCTAAGACTATTAAGATAAAAGTTTCAGGGAATGTCGAGGGAAAAGCTGAACTAAATTAAACCACCCTATGTTTATGCAGGTTATCAAAAGGGTGTATTAGCAATATCCCAGGAACAGAGTGTTAAGCTTAAACTTTCAGGGCATGTTGAGAGTGATGTTGAACCAGCCAAAATTCACTGTGTATATACTACTACTTCTTCTAATGCTACTACTGCTTCTGCTACTAATACTACTATTACTATGGCTGAGGTTATTAAAATGAAACTTCGAAGGAGTGTTGAGGAGATTGTTAAACTGAATCAAAAGACTATATGTGCAAACTACTGCTACTACTACTACTGCTGTTAGTAGCACAGAATTAAAAATCAAGTATTTGCAGTAAGCATCAAGACATGGCCAATTGTAGAAAAAAACAAAACAGATAGCCCGAGTAATTGAGAGGCGAATCTAGGAAAAGACCTTTTTAGGATTGAATAAAAATGATGCCATTTCATTTGTTGAAATAAACAACTACTACTAATCCTATTATTACTACTACTAGGGATCAGGGTATTAAGGAGAAAATTCCGGGGAATATAGAAGGGAAAGTTGAATTAAATTAAAGCACACTATACATATGCGGGTTGTCAAGAGAGCGTATCAGCAATATCTTAGTAACGGCTTTGAGTAGTAATCTGAAACTGACAGGGCATGCTGAGTGGAATGCTAAACAAACCAAATGACACTATATGCATGCTATTTCTTCTGATGTTACACTATTTAATATTACAATTTCAAGGCTAAAGGTTTTAAGGTTACTCCAAGGAACGGCTGAGTGTTAAGTTGACACTTTTTGGGCAAGTTGAGGGGGATGTTGACGAAAAAGCATTGTTAAGGCTAGGTGTCTGTTAATATTACAAAAGGGTTGGCTATTGATATCCTTTTCTAAGATATTGAGCCTAAGAGCCGCTCATGTTTGGTTTGGATATTCTCTGTTGGTTCTTTTGGGAATCTTTTGGTCCTATATGTTTTAGGCTAAATTTTTTTGCCTTTAATAAACATAAAACTTTAATTTTTAGAGAAGTAAACATTAGTTGGTTAATTTTTATTGTTGTTTTTAAATAGTTGATTTTAGTTAGACGGTTTTCCAATATTTGCTGAACGGCCAAGTCACCGTTCTTTCTCCTTTTTTGTAATTTATAATAAAAGGTATTCCAGTGTATGCCATCCTTTCAGGGAATAAGCCGACACTTCAGGGATTTCAGTAACGGGATCACTCAAATGAGACATCCTATACTAGGAAAGCTACTTTTCAGTTCAAAAGGTCGTATACTTTGTCATATTGTATATGAAGATAATGCTTTTGTCATAGCTGCATTTAGTTTTAGTATCATTTTTTTACTTACAGAAGGCACTAGATATGACGTTTTCCTTTCAAATGAACCCTATGTACTTGTATGATATGCGCCCTACCTAATTTTCTTCTAATATGTTTTCTGACACTCAGTCCCAATGAAATATACCAAAGTAATATAAAAATATAATACTTTAGAAACAAATTTGGGCTATATATTTGCACGTTATGGGGGGGGGGTAAAGTACAGCGGGTCTGCAGGCCTACTGTGTTTGGTACAATCATTCTGCATATTATGTACTAAGAATTTTTTTCTAGCTTCACAATTTCCAAATACTTAACCCCCCCACCCTTATGTCCAAGTATATTGCCCAAATTGTATATTTTCCATCTATTCTGCCACTTCTCTTAGTCTTGTCTCACGCTAACCTGAAAGAAACTATAAAAAGAACGATTCTGTAATGCGTCAATGAATGAACAATATTAGGTAGGGTGTGACGTTTATCATACAACTACCGAGCCCTGTCCCAAAATTCTACAACCACTGTTTCGGTATGAACACCATTAGGGAAAAAGGTGACATATTACTGCTTTTCATGCTAAAAAAAAGATTTTCCTTGTTGCTCAAGATGGCGGCCTGTAATTCTCCTGTATGGTTTATGGCTTTAGTGATTCTAATGGTGTAGTTTTCAGTCTGATCTGACACCAATTTTGAGGATTTTGAGGCTATTTTTTGAAATCCTAATAAATTTTTAGTATTAAGATTAGTACAAATAACAGTTACTATCCCTGAATCAGCTTTAATTGACGATTCTTCCCTATTATATAGTTTTATTTTTCAAAGCGCGGTATTAAATTTTCGGTTAGTTTGGGTGAAATTTCGTTCTTTTCTAGGTTTCCTATAATGCTGCAACCATGATAAAAAAAAAAAAATCAAGTAAACAGCGTTATCGGAGTAAGGTTATGATGCCTTTCGTGGAAGAAGAAAAAGTTGCTATGTTCAATAAATTGAAGGTTTCTATAAGCTCATCACGAATCTATATTTTGTCCAAAAATGTCCCACTTAAATTGAAAAAAATTGTCGTAATGCTTTGTTTCTAAGTCACGTTTGAGCTTTAAGTATTAAATAGTATTAAGTATTAAGATTTAAGTTTATCAAGATTTATTAAGTATAACTATTAAGATTTAGCACTAAGAATAGTATTGCATAAACCATACTGTGGGCTCTCTCGGACTCTGTTAGCAACACTAGACAGTCTAATTTTTAATCACTTTTCTGAATATTTTCTTTTTTCTTCTTGACGTTAATATCTAAAAAAATAGAATGTTTCAAAGATAATACAATGCTTAAAAGTATTCGGTTAGCATTATTTAGAATTCTTTGTTTACCAAAGCCGTAATTAATTGGCGAATATATGTTTTGAAGTAAACCTGTCAAAGACGAATGGTGACAGGTTATTAATAATATTACAACGGTTTTTGTATCAAGCAAGACACTAATTAGTAACAAACCCAACAGACGATTCACACACAAATGACGAAAGGGGGTTTCCTGTAAGGGGTATTTGTTTGAACGGTAGAAACAGAACTGTTAGCTAACAGAATCAAATTCCCCAAAAATTTTTTCAAAAGTATTCGATTTGTTAAAGATCTATGACAATGTTAGCTAACAGTTTTTAGTTCGACAGCGGAAACATTATTGTTGCAAAAATTGTTAGCTAACAGTTTTTTGTTTGGACGGCGGAAAAACCCCTAAAAGGAACACCGCGATGACCGCGATAACTGTCAGAGCATTCTTCTTTCTTTAGAAGCTGTGACAAAAAATCAATTTTACCGACAGGGGGTCGTTTTGTTTTTGGGTCAGGCTCTGAAGTTAAATATTAATGTAGTGAAACATAACTTTTCTAGACTAACCCTTCTCGATGAGTTCCAATTCACTGGTAACCCCCCAAACCGCCTAAACGACCACCTTGGTGGCTTTTTTTTATTCCTTTTTTTCCCCTGGCTGAAAATTCCCCTTGTTTTCTTTGTTATTTTTAATTAGGCTGTATATTTATTTTTTACATTTTCTTGTGTTTTTTTTTCAAACATCAGAAGTGAGTTTGGCAGTTTTTAGAAGTCACTTTTAGAGTAAAACTCACGAATGTAGTGTCCAAGAAGTTTTTCTTCTTTTTCTACTTTTCACTCTTGAAATGCGTTTGCGATTTATAGACAACAGGTTAAAGTTATTCTGCAGAATTCAAAACTTAAATATTATACCCAATAGTTTGAAGATAATATGAGAAAAGCGTAATACGGCAGATGAACTGTCATAAAACATGGGCCTTGCAGTGAAACAACTTTTCTAGACTAACCCTTCTCGATGAGGTCTAATTCACTGCTACCCCCCCCCCCCAAAGGGCTAGACGACTCCCTTGGTAGATGTGACCCATCGATCGGAAACTACTGCTCTAAGTCCTGTCATCGATTTTTTTCGGTAGTTGGGTTGCAATCCATTTCCAGATTTCTTTTTTGCATATTACCTACTTTGCCATTGGACACTGCTAAAAAATAATAGCATAAAATAACGTTGACTGACTTCAGTTTAAATATTAGACAGAAGAACTG
The DNA here is from genome assembly GCF_049724085.1 of Artemia sp. Qi Xiang Cuo. NCBI lineage: Eukaryota > Metazoa > Arthropoda > Branchiopoda > Anostraca > Artemiidae > Artemia > Artemia sp. Qi Xiang Cuo. The sequence goes on from NC_142811.1 coordinate 19,925,643, forward strand.
AAACAGTCTTCTTCCGACACATATTCAAGGATGCAAGTGAAAATTTAGTTGAGCAGTCGCATTATGATTATTGCTGAAGATTATTGCTGAAAAGTAATGTCTAAATGTAAATAAGATGTTTTGAATCAGAAAATTTATTCTTTGAGCGTAACATGTTGCTCTAAATATGACAGTATTAACAACAGACACAAAAAATTAACATAACATACTGAAGGAAATATAATCGACCTTACAAGATACATTTCTGCTATACCGTTTTTTTTCTTTTTTAACATGTTTGTAAGCTTTAAAAAATTTTCTCGCATCAAAAAATTAATTACATCGAACCCAAGAATGTTGCATGTACCTTTAAGACAGGATCAGAAATGTGTCAATCTAAATGAGCAAGAGTTTCAGACTGAATCTGTCAGGAATTGTTCACATTGCTCAACTGTTGTCACGCACAAACCAGAGTCTCCTGAGTTTGCTGCACGAACTGTGCGGTTATCTGGTAATCCATCCTGCGTGTTGGCAGAAATACCTGTCAGAATACTTCAGCAGTTATAGTTGATCGTGAAATTATTATCGTCGAGCTGTTGTTTGATGTTGGGATAAGCGTAGGAAATACCCCTTTGATGCTATATTCTGAATTAACTGCTTCCTTTGAGAGTTTCCATAACAAAATGTGCATCGCCAGCTGTAATTTGACGCTATTTTTCCGAGATTTAACGCTTCAAACGATAGGGCACAGCGCAAAGACTTACGAACCTTTTTCGCTTTCAGCTTATTATATTTTCTCTTGCGCAGTGGCGCAAGAGCACAACTATTATCCATAGGGTTGTCAATTTCGTGAAAGCCAGTCTGATTAACGTCTGCAAGCATATGATGCGGCCAACTCAATTGCGATGATGGCTCTGCAAGTTTTGAAGCTTCAAACAGATTTTCATAGCATATAGAATTCTGTAAAGGTTCCGCTATTTTCTTGTGTGGTAGCACAAGAGCAGAACTTTCACTCACAGACGCATCTTGTACGGCAGTCTTATCCACGTCTTCATTAATTATTTTATAGGCGTCTTGAGGCCCATGAGTGAATCTTTCTTCCAAACTATCGTGTATCCCAAGACGTGAGCGGAGCTCTTTCTTTATTTTCTTCATTAGTGTTTCAAAACAAAGTTGAACCCCGTCACCAGTTTTAGCAGAAGTTTCAATAAATAACATAGAGTGGTATTGAGCAAACTTTGCACCTTCTTCTGTGGTAACTTGACGACCTTCCTTATCAATTTTAGTGCCGACTAATATTTTTACAAGATGATCATGCGAGAAACGATGATCTAATTCAAACAGCAAGTCTCTGAGGTTCTCAAATGTGCTCCTCTCAGTGACGTCATAGACAGCTATTGCCCCAAGCGCTCCATAGAAACACTGATAGCAAGTATGCAGGTTACTTACTTTATTATCTTTGTCCCATATACACAGGCGATAAGAATTATTATCTATCTTCATCGGCGCATATACACAAGCATAGATGTTTGTATGTTTGTATTCCTCTTTGAATTTGTCATTTTTAAATCTTTCGATCAAACTTGATTTCCCTGCACCAACATCGCCTATTACTGCTATTTTATAGGTTGGAATAAATTCTTCCTCCATTTTATTTTGAGTCACTAATACTTCATTAGAAGCGTTCTTGTTGGGTCCAGTAGTAATTTTTTCGTAAATTATTTCAAGTATTGCTTCATTTTGACGATGAGCTGAAGAAGATCTTGCGTCACTAAGATTTTGCTCCTTAATAGTTTCTTCTGTACTAGCCATTTTATGCATAAACGATATTTTTAAACTAATTGGCGTTGCCTGTGAAATCCCGTTTATATGCTGACAATGACGTCATAACTGATTCGGCGCTATGATGTCACTATAAAACTGATCTCATACAAGCACTATTATGATGTTTAGATAATTTAAAATGACGTCATAACTGAAAAAGATATGCTAACGGCACTGGTATTATTTCTGCAAAACTAAAAACTAAATTCGTGTCACCATAGTACACCTGAGAATACTACCATCAGTTCTATAATGGTTCTTTCTCAACGAAACTGTTACGAAAAAAAATAAATGTATGCATATGAAATGTCTGCTCGAATAAAACATAGTAAAGCAATACAAAATATAAAGTGAAACTTACGATAAAAATGAAAAAAGGAGCGCATAAAGTCTTCAGTGAAAAGGCCATAGACTTACCAGTATCCGTTTTGCGTAAACAAATAATCAACAAAAGGAGAACATGTATGGTGTGCATTCTTTTGGTAAGCAAATTCGTGACTGTTAAGGAATGATGAATAAGGTCAAAGGCCTTTCAATGGTAATAATAACAAAAATTATTGTTATTAGCGTATAGGGTTATACTATATCTTTTATCATGACCTCACTCTGGCGCGCACCGTATATGCTAACACTATTGCGTTTCACAATAATCCTTAGAAAACAGCTATTTAAAGCGTTTAACTCTCAATTTTTCGTAAAAAAATCGTTCCTGAAGTGCAGTATTTGAAAATTTTCAAGTGGCTGATCCCTTCTCTGTTGTGTTACATGTTCGATAAGCTGCACTTCCCCAATCCCTACTTTTAATCAGAAAGGTAGGCAGATAGCAGTCCATTTAAATTAAAAACGTACAATCAGAGCCGTTCCTAGGGCTGATGGTACTCGCGGAAAATTAATTACAGCGCCTCCCTCTCGGCTCAAATAAAAAAAAAAAAAAAAAAAAAAAACAGATCAAAGTGGGTAATCCCCCAGTGGTAGCGCCCGGGGTAGAAGATCAGTCTTACCGGTCCTGGGCACCCATATGGGGGGGGGGGGAGCTCCAGCCCCCCCATGGCTGAATGATGCTGCCTTATATTTTTGTTTTGAGATTTTATTATACAGCACTGGAAGTGCCGACTAGACCAGCTAAGCCCCCCTCCCTAAAATTCAGCTTATGGGCGCCAATGTTACCGATTACCTTGAGTCACGCCATTCAGTCAACACAGTGAAGAATATGAGATATTCTTCTGTTACAGAAATAAGATTTCACTTGGTTTCATCATCTGTTACGCTTATAAATAACGATGAAGATCACACTGCCTTTCCAATAATACAAATAACCAAAGGGTAAGACAACGAAAATTATTTTAAGACAATTAATATTTTTTTCTAAATAAATATCTAGGCTCTATATAAAAGAGCCGTCATCAGCTATAATATATATATATATATATATATATAATAATATATATATAATAATAATATATAAATATATTAAAATAAAGCAAAGAAATTAAACTTAAGTTAAGTTATAATACCTCTTTAAGTGGAGATTTGGTAGAATATTCACTCAACGTAAAATGCACAAATTTAATTCAAAATGATTTAACATAGTACATAGTAAACATCGCGTTGAAAACATGCTCCCTATTTGTTTTGATCTGAAAGAAATACCTTGTTTCGTGTTTGTTTTTCAGTCTAAGTTGAACTTCCTTGAAGAGATGATGCTAGGACTGTTTTTTTAACTGTCTTAAAACAATTCCTTGTTGTTTATCTTTTTTTATTTGTTTAGTGGAAAAGAAGTGGGGTCTTCATCGTTATATATATATACATATATATATATATATATATATATATATATATATATATATATATATATATATATATATATATATATGTATATTATATATATTATATATATATATATATATATATGTATATTATACATGTTATACATATATATTATGCATGCCATATATCATTCATATAATTATACATAAAATATAAATATTATAGAGAGGATAAATTATTTATTAATGAATTATTAATAATATACAAATTCTAATTATTATTATACAAATTCTAAAAAAAGTATAAAATTATTTGTGTAAAATTTCTCGTTGCTTTAGCTTTTACTATTTGTGTTACACCTATTCTTCTTGACGTTTAGCTACCAAAAAACAAGGCACAAGAGATTCTTAGGCTTGTATTTACCAAACTCACAAAAGAAGAAAAATAAAGAAAAAATGTAGACAAAAGACTAGGGAAAATAAAACATCAACCATTGTATAATCAAGCAAAACAAACATAATCCACAAGAGATTCAAAGCGATAAACTACAACTATTTAAGGCACTCCTTTTCACCAATACTTGTCTGACTTCTTTTTAAGTAGATGTGGCAGATTGGACTCGGTCGTCAACAACTTGGAAAACAAATCCAAGATAAAATTGCAGCATTATACTAGAAACAAATAATGAACTACTGGACAGAGGAGGAGTAACTAAGTGGCGAGAGGAGCTGTAACCCTGACCTACTGATTACGTGAGTATCTTACACTAATCATTTCTTCCACTTTTGCATTTTTTTAAGGGGGGCGGGGGGTTACAGTAACGAATTTTCTAAGGAGGGGGAAGCAAAATATACTCTTTTGTATGTTGTAATTTTTAAGGAAAAAAATCCAACTCTGAAGCATATCTGGCGAACAATTCCATTCCTTGTAGGTCTAATGCCAACAAACACTAAATATAATAAAGCCTGGCAAATTTACTTAGAAATTACGTAATTCAATATTTAAAGTATTTGCTTTCTTTTATTATTTTGTTTTAGCTTATTTAATGCTCACTTGAATAGGAAAAGGGAGAACCCGAGGATGCAATTGCTCCAATGAAGTTTCAAGTCTACAAAATAATTACCAAATAGGAAATCAACCTTATGAAAAGGAGGTAAAACATCCCCGCCCTCATAAAACAAAACAAAAAACACTCGAAGTCCAAACTTATATCACATTCCTATTAGCATAAGTACCAACTTGGTCTTCCAACTAAATCAGTTCAGTTGGTTGTATTGAGAAAGCTGAGTGGATGATTTTTTTTCGGCGATACACTGAATTACAGATTAAACCTGTCAAATGTTCTAAGGCAGTCACGAGCCATGAGTAGTTTCTAGGATCGCCAAGAATATAGATGGTAATAGGCTATGCTACAGGGAAATAAAAAGATACAGAAACTGAAGCGAATGGACATATACACCTTTACACAAATTCTTGATTTGGCTCTCGTTTTAGTAAAGAACCATATATGATTGTGAAATCAGGCTTGAAAAAATCCAACTACTATTAGAATATAATTAACTTTAATGTTAGGGAAAGGAACTTAGGCATATTCTGAAGAGTAGCAGTCACATTATAGAGTAATAGATACACTGTTTTCAAATTAATAACCAGAACGAATCATTGATTCTCTTAAAGACTACCCTAAATTTCAAAGGTGTTCAATAATCAAGGAGGCACACTTGTGCCTCTATAAAGAGGCGACCCACCACAATGTTAAGCGATTTCAGGTCCTAGAGGTCGCAGAGAGACGGCGGTAATCGCATTTTGTAGCCCAAGCTCAAACTAAGAAACTTGCAAAATTTACTCCTCCTCCGACGTTATCTTCATGGGGTAAGCTGGGCCGGAAGTTTCGACCCTCCTACGACGGCCCCCCGTTAAGGTTGTCTGATTAGACTAAAATTAAGATTTTTAGCTTTTCAAGGGTTTGGTAGCTCTTCCTCGAAATTTCAGCTTAATCCGATCACTCCTTCCCTGTTTTCAAAAAACCAAATATAGCCACTTAAAATTCTTTTTTTTTTTTTTCTTAGACACCCCAACACGCCACAGTTGGCAACTGAACCGGGTGAATGAGGACTCATTTGAAGCAGACTTCGACCTGTTAGGGCCGTTTGATATTTTCAGACTGAAAAAATTATCCCCCGAATTTACATTTACGAAAAACCTTAGTTTTTTTCAAATAATACAGATAAACAGGTTAGACATGCTTTGTTATGAAAATATCTACCCGTCAATTTTCATAACAAAGCATGTCTAACCTGTTTATGTGTATTATTTGAAAAAAACTACGTTTTCTAAAGAGTTAAAGAGGCTGAGTTACAAGGTCAACCCTTAAAACGTATAGGAATTAAGAGGCACAGTTGGGGGGGCTGTTAAAGAGGCTGAGTCACAAGTTCGAACCTTAAAACGTACAGGGATTAGGAGGCACCCTGTACGACGTGATTTGAGTATTCAGGAATTAAAAGCCTTAACACAAGAATGTTCAAGAGCGGGGGGTTTGGGGGCGGCAGCCCCCCAACTTTAACTCCTGACACGATCAGCTAACAGTTATTCAAGCAATAATAAGTAATAAACTGTACAAAAAAGTGCAGAAATTATTTGAAAAAAACTACGTTTTCTAAAGAGTTAAAGAGGCTGAGTTACAAGGTCGAACCTTAAAACGTACAGGGATTAGGAGGCACAGTTGGGGGGCTGCCTCCCCCAAACCCCCGCTTTCGCAGCCTTTAAATAAAAAAAAAGTTTTTTAAACTGAAAGTAAGGAGCGACAATAAATCTTAAAACGAACAGAAATTATTCCGTATATGAAAGAGGCTGTGCCCTCCTCAACGCCTCGCTCTTTACGCTAAAGTTTTTATTGTTTAAAAAAAGAGTTGTGAGAAAGTCAAACTTTAGCGTAAAGAGCGAGGCGTTGAGGAGGGCACAGCCTCTTTCATATACGGAATAATTTCTGTTCGTTTTAAGATTTAATGTCTCCTTACTTTCAGTTTAAAAACCTTTTTTTTATTTAAAGGCTGCGAAAGCGGGGGTTTGGGGGCGGCAGCCCCCAACTGTGCCTCCTAGTCCCTGTACGTTTTAAGGTTCGACCTTGTAACTCAGCCTCTTTAACTCTTTAGAAAACGTAGTTTTTTTCAAATAATTTATAGAAAGGTCAAGTGGTAAGACAAGAAGGAATAGAAGGCTTTTTCTTTTTACAGAATACGCTTTTTACTTTTCACTTTTAAAAGACATGTGCGATTTATAGGCGACATGTTTAGGTCATTGTGCAAAAAAAGGAATCCATTTCATTAAAAAAAAAAAAAAAAAAAAAAAAAAAAAAAAAAAAAAAAACAATGAATCAGGGTAGATTAAGTTAAGAAGCAAGGAAATTAGATTTTCAAACAGTTTTAGAAGAATTTAGAGAACCAATACTTAGAAATTTGTAAATTCATGTAATATTCGGTGAAGTAAATTTTAAGTCATTTTTAGTAGTTTCATAATATTTGAAGGACAATAGCGTAAATTAGAGTAAGCTCAAAAGGAGGACAAAAAGGACAAAAGAGGAAAAAAAAGCTCAAAATTAAAATTATGGACTAAAAAAAAAAAAAAAAAAAAAAAAAAAAAAAAAAAAAAAAAAAGCTATGCCATCTGGCATTTCTTTGCATATTTTTTTCCAATTTAATAATAAGAGTAATTAATTTAATTGGTGTAGCTGGTAAAATCAATGTAGCAACAAGTGTTTTATCTCAGTTCCTGACATAAAAATAATTCCAAAGCATGAAAAAATGCTCAGAGATGCCAAACGCTAGGTAGCGTTAGTGTTTTTCTTTTACTGACACTAGTGCCAGTTTCCACTCTTATAAGCTACCCATACTCCTTGGGCTAGCCTAAATTTCAAAGGCATTTGATAATCTAATAGAAAGTTCTACTGGGCAAGTGGTAAGAGCTTGCCGCCTTCACACGCGTTTAAATCACTAAACGTTTTCAAATTTTATTTCGTTTCCAAACTTCGGTTTATATTGTTCATACTGTTTCATAAATGTTCATTGTGTTTTCAAATTCAAAGCACAACAGCTTTTGATTCTTCTTCAAGATTAAAGTAATCTTGGTAAAGCTTACTACATTTTGGAATAAATAAATAAATGGAGATTAAAGTAAACTTTAAAGGCATTCAAGAATTAATGGAAAGCTCTATTCAATCTCGAAAAGCTCCCAGAGCTATCTAGCATATCACGGGAAAACAAGATGATAATAAAAGGCCATAGTATCACCATCACGTTGGTATAACGACGCTTATATTGTTAAAGTGGTGCATCAGAACAAGTATTTTCAGCACGTAATAATTTACAGAATACACCAGGCATTTTTTTTCTTTTTTATTAATTCAAATAGCTAAAATATACTGCAGCCAGCAATGTTTATTTTTATAGTATGATATATAGAGTTTCCTACGATCTCTTAATCCCTTTCAAAACACCTAAGTGCTGGTAAATATTCAGGCAGTCACAGATGGCAGCAACGTGTTCTACAATACTGATATATTCTTAACAATCAATATTCTTCCAACCTTAGAAACTTCTCACGGCACATCCGCGGTTGTATTTTTAAATAGAGGGAGAGAGCTAGAAACGCAAACAAATACAACAGTAATATAATACCTAATTGTGTTGTTAGACTTAAAATTTTCATACAAGATTGTTTTAGGTGAAACAGCTTATTGTTTAGGTAAAACAGGAAAAGGTTGAGAAATGAAAAAAAGCAAAATTAATAGTATCTAGGATCTTTATGCAAAGTATTTAACGGTTATCCGTTAAATAACCGTTAAAATATTGAACGGTTATCATTTAGTGTGTCAGTTACAAACATGGCAAAAAAACAACACAAGATTGTCGACACAACAACTTCGTAACCATAACTTCAATTACAGCTGAGTTGCCAGACCTTAATTTCCGGCGTACATTTCTCTTTTTTTCCGTCAAATGATTCTTGTCTTCTTAATAACAATGCATTATTTTTGTTTGTAAGAGTTAACTCCTATGTTTCATAAATTTTAATTTCTTTGATTATCAATTATATTAAAATAACAAACTTATATTTTAGTAGTTCACACGTAATTGATCCAATCAATCGACATTTTATTGATTTACCACCCTTAAGAGTATTTCTAAAACTGAATATCACAAAAAATTTTCCTCTTTTCTGGAAGAAAAACATGTACCTTCCTCTTCTTCTCAGAATAAAACCTGGCAATTCAAAAATTAAAGCAACAATGAAGCAAAAACCGAAGTCAGTAAGCAGCAATACAATACAATAAAAGGTACGTTCACAACTGGCAAGAATCTATCCGTACTTCGCACACGTTTTTCAAAAATGGAGATTAGGAAAAATGGTAGTTATGCCGTCACTATTGTAAAACAGAAGCTAAATGTTTAATTCTGATTAATATCAATAATTACAAGAATTCGACAAAAATCCTAGTTCTTTGACTAAAATCACAACGAACAAAACAACCAGAACTAGGAATTCTTAAGGGGAAATGACCTCTAAGGACCTCCACCAAGCTGTCCTCAGTGTTCAAAACAAAACAGACAAAAACTAAGCTTTTGAAGTGAATATTGACAAAGCAGAATACACATTGAAACAAACAAACAAAAAACCAAGCCGGAATAATCGGAAGACTATTCAAAAATTAGATTATTTAATTTTTTTGGCATTTTTTTTTTGTCAGATTCTTCTGCTTTATTTATGTTCAACTCAAAAGTTTTTTTTTGCACTGGAAACGGCTTGGCGGAGGTCCTTGCCGAAATATCTGCTTATTTTAGCTTCGTTTTTTTTTTTAACTGGCTGGAAATCCCTCTTGTTTTCTTGGTTATTTTTTAATTATATATATTTTTTTTTTATATATTTTCTCGTTTTTTGTCAAACGTCAAAAATGAGCTTGGTAGTATTTGGAAGTCACTTTCAGAGTAAAACTCACAATTGTAGCGCCCAAAGATTTTTCTTCTTTTTTTACTTTCCACTTTTGAAATACGTGTGCGATTTATAGACAACAGATTAAAGCTATTCTGCAGAATCCAAAGGGGCTTCAACTTCAGGAGTTTCTGGGGTCACTTCTTTCTCACCTAACTGAGACAACGTTTTGTTGATTTTTGCCAAAATACGCTCAAAATTAAACTCGTTGGTTTCATATGAAGGGACAGCTTCTGGTTGCTCCTCGGCCCCTGTGGGCGGAGATTCAAGCTCGGTAGGTACAGGGAGCTGCGAGAGGCAGCCAGCTAATCCTTTCTGCAAAATAGACCGAATATGTTAGCGCACAGAAATTTAGTTTTTCTTTTGAATAAAGATCATAGAATATCAGATTCTACAGCTAACCCTTTCAGCAATACAGACTGAATATAGTAGAGTAAATAAATTTAATTGTTCTGTAAAATATGATCAGTGGACGATTCATGTCCGATTTTGTTATGCTAATTACAATTCTGTTCTCAATATATTTCTACCCTTCTTATATCTTTTTTTAAAAACGAATTTTGTGTACTTTACTATTTTATACTGGGACTTTTGACATATACAATTACTTTTATACTATAAGTCATACTATTTACTATGACTATTATGCATTTTATACTATTTTAGATCATTTCTAAAGAAGAACTAAAAAAATATAAAGTGAAGGAAATTCAAAATTTGACACGGCTGACAATTATAATTTGGTCGGTCCTAAGCAGAAAGGGTTTAAAGCATAACCATTATTTCTAAAACTTAATATTCAGGGTCTGATAATTAATTCCAATTAATTTTTATAATTTTATATCCAGCACTTAAGAATTTTATTAAAAAAAAAAGTTTCTTATTGACGAGGCCCCTTAGATATTACTTAAGGAGATAAAATCTAAGGATAAAATTTAAGACAAAACTTAAGGGGAAAGAAACCTTTGTTTTATCTTAAGAAATTTCCCTCAAAAGTTTCTTATTGAGGAGGCCCCTTGGATATTACCTAAGGAGAAAGAAACTTCAGTTTTATCTTAAGAAATTTACCACAAAAGTGTCTAATTGAGGAGGCCCCTTAGATATTACTTAAGGAGCTAAAAGTTTCTCCCATCACCTTAACTTCAAATGGGGTTGTGCAAGTATATCCTTTCAGAATCGAAACAATATCATTCTTTTGTTAAGTTTTAAAGCAAAATAACTCCCCGCCATTCCTTCCTTAAGGCCATAAACAGAACAGTATTCATATATTGATATTACAAGATCGTTATCTTCCTATTACTGTCGGACTAGCAAACAACTCTAGCTCCTGAACTATTGTTGAAAAAATTTTAATAGAAGAACTATATACAAATTTAAATAACAATAATCTTGTCATTTAAAAAGACAATAATCTTGTCTTTAAACTAACAATAATCTTGTTAGTTTAAAATAAATCTTCTCCCTTTCAGAATGTTTCTTGTTGGATTCAAATAAACTTAAAACTTCAATTGAAATCCAAATTTTGACGAATTAAAATTATATTCTTCAGAATTTGTCTCAATCTAGTGGGTTATTACTGTCTAGCGAGTAGTATTTTTGATTCCAAATAATTTATGTCTTTAGCGCCAAAGTTTCTTCTCTTGTTACCCTTGCTCTTTTCTATAAATCAGTGGCATCAACTAGAGGGCGGGGCATCCCCCCATTAGATCTTGAAAATCCTTTTTTGGTATGTTCATTGGAAATGCATTTTTTGGTATTTTCCAAAACACATCATAAATTGAAAAAACCCTATATATGATTCATACCCCCCCCCCCGAAGTTTCGTGAACCGAACCCTACATAATATGTTTTGATTTTGGATGGTAAAGCTAAGCGCTAAAATAAGTCGATTTAATCTTCATTATCAGTTACATCATTATCGCTTCTGCTAATTGAAAAACTGATTTTATGGCTCAATTTTGTACATCTTGAACCCAGAAGACTTTTATAATACAAATAGTTTTTTTTTATAAATCTATAAATTAAGTCAACACCAATTCCTAAAATGTGCTGGTGTCAGAAAAAATAAACTCTAATTTAATCACTTAAACTACAAATTGCTATCGTGCGACCAAATAAATAAAACTTAAAACAGATGAAATTTTAATTTGTGCGCTGTGGGATAGGGAAATCTGAACAGAACATAAAAATATTTCTTCTAAAAATGTACACGGTGATGCTTATAATTTCGCACATAAACATTGGTATATTTAGCACCAAATGTATATTTCTACATTTAGTGCTAAAACTAAAAATTGCGATTTTTTTCTTCATTCTTCTAATTGCGACTACAAAATGGAGTTTTGTCAGCCATCTATATGCATATTTATATGTTTTAATAATACTGCACTAAAACAAACAAAATGAGTAGATTTTTAGCTGTTTCCAACATTTTAAGATGAACTTAGATTTTTATCTGCTCAACGATACATGCATTTATTTTCAGTTCATATTTGGCAACAAGATGTTACAGTTAGGTTTTACTGTGGTTGTATCATTTGAAGCTGTGTTTTGCTCTTTATGCTTTTTATAAATTTTGTGTGTTGCTATGGCCCACGGGCTTTTGCAATAAAATCGTATCTTCTCTATTCTTATATAATTTTAACCATTCAAATATTGTGATCACAAATTTAGATCACAGGATCACAAATTTAAAAACTTAAACTACAAATTACTATCGTGCGACCAAATAAATCAAACTTAAAACGGATGAAATTTTAATTTGTGCGCTGTGGGATAGGGAAATCTGAACAGAACATAAAAATACTTCTTCTACAAATGTACACGGCGATGCTTATAATTTGGCACACAAATATTGGTATATTTGGCACTAAATGTATATTTATAATCGCAAGTCTAAAACTTAGTACCACGGAAGGTGAAGGCCAACAAGATGTAATGGTGAAGTCAAAATGATTTTAAATATGTGTCAATTCTAATTATTACTTCCATGTTATCTTTTATTATCCTTCGATAAGCTGTATGTAGAGTGGGTAATATTGTGAGTAATATTGTGAGTCCTGACGATGGGTCAGGACTGATAACTGTGTTGGGAAGTGATCTTTTTTTTTGCAACAGCTAAAATCGACTATTGTATAAATGCTTCATTTGTGCTACATTGGTGTCTTGGTAAATATTTACCATATCGAGTTACCAATAAAGTTAATATACCACTTTATGCATTTTTTTATGTTCTTTACAAATATAATAATCATTTTTGTCGGAAATGAATTTTACCCCCACCCCTATTTATACAATTCAGGGTATATCTTTGCACATTAGGGGGGGGGAGGAGTGGGGGGTGGGGTGGGGGTAATGTTTTATTTCTGATGTAAATGAGAGGTAAGTTTAAACTTTTCCCCCACCCTTCTAATGTGGAAATATATACCATAAATTGGTATATATAGGGGTGGGGGCTAAAATTCCTTTCCAACAAAAATGATTATTATATTCGTAAAGAGCATAAAAAAAGCATCGAGTGGTGTATTCACTTTATTCCTAACTCAATAATATGATTTGGTAAATATTTACCGGTGTCTTTTTTTTCTACGTGCCGGGTTTTACACTACGTGCGGCACTTACACTGATCACTATTGTTGAACAGAAAGTTGTCGGTAATTTAATTTACTTTTTTGTTCTTTTATCATTCTATTTTTATTTTGACAATGGTTGATTTGAGCGAGGATAGGCTGAGGGAACTTGAGAGACTGATTAGTGATTTTTCTTTAGTTTTGGGGGAAATTCTTAATTAACGTGATTGGGTGCAAATGCAATAGACAATGTGAATTCAGAGTACTTTCACTATGTGAAAGGAGTTGCATGACTGAAAGTGTAAGAAAGAATATAGTAAGAAAGAGTGTAAAGTAAGTATAGTAAGTATAGTATAGTAAGTAAGCAAGTATAGTATAGTAAGTATAGTAAGTAAGTATAGTAAGTAAGTATAGTAAGTATAGTATAGTATAGTAAGTAAGTAAGTATAGTATAGTAAGAAAGAATATAGTAAGAAAAGAGTGTATAGTAAGAAAAAGTGTAAGAAGGAGTTGCATGACTGAAAGTGTAAGAAAGAATTGAAAATATTTAAACGAGTTTTCTAGCATTAAATAGCAGGTTTCAGTTTTGAACCTGAGCCCTATTTTAGTTGAATGATTGTTCAGCACTTTGAAATATTTCTGGTTAACGGTTACATATGTCATGCAGTGGCAACGTGGTGAATTGACAGTATATTTTCAAATATGTTATGGCATGAAAATCCGCCCGATATTGCACTATACCAAAAAATCACTTTCGAATCTAAGGTGTTGGAAATCCTTGGCCCTTCTTTAAAAATTTTGGTACTGGTTATACATATGCCAGGAAATGTTGATGTTTTTATTACTTTGATAGATGATTTACTTGAGATATTTCGAAATCACGTGAGATGTTTTATTAGTGAGGATTCTAACAATGATTTATAAAAAATGCATGATATTGGATCCTAGAGCTAAGATTGTTTTTCAATATTATGGCGAGTAATGGTTTTTCCTTCTTCTATTATAAGTAAGAGAGTTATCTAATCTTAAGCACCCCTCACTGACGATGTTTTTTTGAAACGGCGAATATTTTTGCATATTATGGCGAGCCCTGGTTTTTCCTCCCACTATTATAAGTACGAGAGTTATCTAATCCTAAGCGCCCCTTACTGACAACTAAAGCACCCCTTACTGACAAAGTTTTTAAAAACGGCGAATATTTTTGCATATTATGGTGAGCACTGTTTTCTTCCTCTCACTATTATAAGTACGAGAGTTATCTAATCCTAAGCACCCCTTACTGACAACTAAAGCACCCCTTACTAAGAAAGCTTTTAAAAACGGCGAATATTTTTGCATATTATGGTGAGCACTGTTTTCTTCCTTCCACTATTATAAGTACGAAAGTTATCTAATCCTAAGCACCCCTTACTGAGAAAGTTTTTAAAAACTGCGAATATTTTACATATTATGGCGAGCAATGGTTTTTTCTTTCACATATTATAAACGAGAGCTATTTAATCTTAAGCACCCCTTACTGACAACGTGTATACAAACGTCAAATATCACTCTCCTAAAGTTAATATAAATAATGTGTTTGACATGTTTGGGATGATGTTTACAGCAGATGATCTGGCAGCAGATTTGACCACAAAGTGACCAAAGAATCCGAAAGGCACATGTAAATGCAGATTGCCCAAGTTGATTTAGAAGAAAGCTTTCTGGGTAACAATTCAATGTCCTGGAGAATGTGCATATAAATAACACATTTTCAATAGATTAAGTGTCTATTAATAATAAGGAATCAGGGATGAGTTAGAGTAGGCCAAATAAGCCATGGATTTCAAATCTTTTTTTAAGATCCATGGAAAGACGTCAGGTATTTTTTACAGATCCTCCACGGACAAAGAGCGTCATGAAGACTATAACCGGACATTGAATTCACTTCTTGGTAAAAAGACGAAGTAGAATTTCAAGCAGAAATTTAAAGAAGTGCAAGGAGGTCCTGCAAAACATGGAAAATCATGGAGTCTTTGACTAATCCTGGTACATGAATAATGATTCCCGATATTGAACCATCTCATTCATTTAGTGCTAAGGAAATATGTTTGTATTTGACGGGAGGGGAGTGGAAGGGTTCCGCCATGTACTGACGAGTTATCAAGTAATGGTACCTTGGAGGATTTTTCCGGATGATTCTTTGTTGTTATTTTCCGATGATCTTGTTATTTTCTTGTTAGTTTTCGGTGATGTTTTCTTGTTATTGCGCCTTGTATTGAATTATCAAAACCTGTGAACAAAAGAACAATACTACAGCAGGGTCAGATTTTTCGGCTCATATCATGCATCATATCTAGTAAATTCTCGTGTTGGATTAACTTGTGCCTGCAAAATATTATATATTCAGAATGTTTGAAATTGGATTTAGTTGTTCCTCATTTTAAAACAGTTGACAAGAATGATCTGACGGGTTACCATTTGTCGCTATTAATCATAAATGACTTTAACCATTATGTTCTTTCATCGAAGCTTCGCCTTGTAATTTGATCTTTTCTTGGGAATAAATCTCAGTGCGGTAATACAGGGAAAGTTAAAATCTGAATTCGAACGTAGAGCGTGGAGTTCCACAAGGATCAGTTCTAGGAATACAATTATCTCTCTTCTCTGTCTCTGTATATATATGGCTTGAATAGCTCGTGAGTAAAACATTCTGGGAGCTAAAACATTATGCTGAACGATCTAAGATGGTTCTCCATAGTTTTTCAGATGAAACACGATTACTCTTGCCATAGCATCGCAAAAAAAATCCTAAGTTTATTCTCACAGTGGGAATACAGTACATTGAACGATGGATGCATGTAAATAGGCTGGCACTTAATCGTGGTAACAGGAAGTTTGTTTTGAATAGAATAATGGCCAACTGCTCCCCACGGACAAGGATAATTCAGCTTGAAAGTGGCAACTTCATAGAACTCACTGTGTGAAGCACCTCAGTGTTTTAGTTGTCAAGTTTCCGAGACCAGACCTTCTTTTTCTTTAAAAGCTTTAAGAATGCTTTATTTTTCGCTGGTTCATTTATATTTGCTCCTGGTTCGTTCACAGAGCTAATTTTAATAAACCTTTGGTGCTTCTTAAGGTTCTCCAGAGCAAAGCAACAAGACTGTTAAGCATGGTCTCCACCCCGAGTGATTTATCACTATTTCTTGTGATTTGATATTGCTTTTAAAAAAAACACTATATCAACCAAAGAATCACTAAAATCCATCCTAATTATAACACAGATAGTGCTACTCTTACGAGGATCTCAACCCCAGTAACCACAAGGTCTTTGCATTGTTCAAAATACAGGACCACAAGTTTAGAATAAACCGTCGCCTGATTTGAAAGAAACAAAGGAAATAAATGATGTTTGTCGAAAGTCAAGAACGTATTGCATGAATTAATAAAGGTCACGTAATAGAATAGGTCACAGAATGTGAACGAATGAAAATCGGGTCAGGTGGCTCTCAGTAGTTTCCGGTTGATTTGAGTTTTTAGCGTTTTTAGTTTTTATAGCGTAACTGGAAATATACATGTGTGAACTAGCATAATGATTATTGTCTGAACAAAGACCAAGATTGAAAGCTTGTATGAAAGTAGTAAAGTTTCCAGGTTTTATAGTTGATGCCTTTTCTTGTTCCCTCTTCTCTTACTTTAGGGCTTGGATCGGGTAACGGAAGACAATGGAGAGGAATTTGTAACGTCTTGAGGAGTTGTTGTTTGTGAAAGTGCAATAAACACAAAATATTAGTATGTTTGTTCTGTCTTTTTTTGGGTATCCAGCATGCAATTATGCACAGGATATTGTTTTGTATTCAAATATAATGTCAATTTTATAACTAAATTTGATAAAATCAACAATTAAATTCAATAGCTTTATGTTCGCGACAAATGGCTTTGCATCCTTATATTCAGGGAGTTTTTTTTTTCAATATAAAGGATTTTCTAAAATTGGATGTTCTAAAAAAGGATGTTCTAAAATTTTGCTATTAATTTATGTATGCTATCATATTCATTGTTTCTAAAACTGATCAAAAGAGAAGTTTCCCAAACAGCGTTTCTTTTTTTTTTATATAACTGTAAGTGATGATGTTGATGAAAAACAACCCAAGATATATCATAGGAACTATTGCACTAAAAGTCCAAACTTACAAAGCAAAAGAAAAATAAGTTAAATTGTTAGTACGTTTTTTCCGTAATGTAGTTATTTTTAGTATTTATTAATCTTTTAGCTTTTGAAACACATTCAATGCCAAAAGGGTGAAAGCATAATTTATAAAAGATTTTCTTAAACGCTAATTCAGAAATTCTATAATTTTACTGAGGGATTTAGAACTGTGAGGCAGAAAAATGATAAAAAACAAGAAAAACAAAGATAAAAAAGATCCAAAAAACAAAACAAAACCAAGCGAAAATTAGTAAAAGACCGAAACATAGGCAAAAAAAAATAAATACTAAATTGAGTTAATTTACGTTTTAGTAAAACTTAGTGCAAATAAACTAAATGTTAGTTTTTGTTAACCATGCGTAGGGCCTATCTACCAAGACTGAACATTGTGTCAGCTGAACTGAAATAGATAGGAGTATAAAAAGATATAATACAAAGTATCCCTAAAAGGTACCCCCCCCCCCCTTTCCCTCATCTATCCAATTTTGACCACTCAGTAACTGACAATTTAAGCGGGAAAGGATAATATCATTTTCCCCAACTATTGAAAGAGCCTTGTGTGGGAAGTCCCCTATGGTTCACAATACTAGTAGCAAGAAGTAGCAAATTTATCCCTGAAATGAATTAAATGTTCTTAAAATCGGGACTCGCAAGCAGTAATACTATATTTTGGAATAAAAAATAACATGAATGTAGTGACTTGTATTAAATTATTACTAGCAAACAATATATTTAACTGACAAGTAACTGGTTAGAAGCATTTTTTATAAAAATTTAATACGATTTAAGAGGAAATTTAAAAAAAAGAAGACAGTTTAATTCTCATAAAAAGTAAAAGCTCGACAACAGCAATAATAACAACGTTGTAAGATTCAAATCAAATTTTACAAAAACAATATTGCCGACAACCACATCGGCAATTTTCTTCGTACAAGTTTTTTCTGTGACTCCCAGTTTTTAGGGAAATTTACTAATAATATAACGAAAACGTAAAAACATTATCAATTAGAAAATTAAAAAAAAGTTGAGAAAACAAAGGAGCAAGGTTGGATATTTTTATTACAAAAATTAATTACATATAATTAATTTATAGCAACTGTGGAAATAAAATGATGCCTGCAAAATATAAGACCATTCAAAAGTTGAATTTTAAAAGGACGGTAAAACTGGGACTACGAAAGAATTTATAGTTTTTCAGTAAAATCAAGATTTTCATGTAACATAATAAACCTAAAAAAAAATTTATTTTTTACTACAAAAAAAGAGAGAAAGAAAAGAACACATGGCCTAAAATTGGTCATATTTTTATACATAATTAATTTAAATTTTATATATAATTAATTAGTATTTTGTAATTTAAATTATACATATTAATTTATAATTACATTTTTACAATCATTATGATTATATATAACTACACAATTTTTAGGGTCATTACATTAAGAGCTTGTGCGCTTTAAGAATTTTCAACCTTGTGATTGAAAACATGCACTTCAAGTTGACATCCAATTTTACTAGGCACTGCAAATAGCCCCTTTAAACCACACATCTAAAGTAGAACACTACAATTGTTGGCTAATTTCAAGTGAAATAGGACGAAACAAAATAAACAATTAGACAGCCAACAGTTAAACACATTGAGTCGTTGGGTGTGGAAAAGAGAAAAATTTATCGAATCTTATATCCCATATTTGAACTCCATTTACCTGTCTAAAATCATAAACTCACTATTTGATTTTTTTGAGTCGTTGGCTGTAGAAAAAAAAAAATAAAAAAATTCGAATCTTATATCCCATACTCGAACTCCATTTAGCTGTCTAAAATCATAAACGCACTATGATCTTTTTTTTTCAATATTTTGACTTGATAGACTATAAAATTGCTGACGGTTACATCGATTGATGACGACCAGTGAACCGGTCAATGTCCCTGTTCAATAAGAATGGATTACAAACTCAATGTCTGCCACCATTTTCCGCATATTCTGGGAACTTCATACTATTATAGCTCAAAACCCTGTTTTTTTTGTATATAATGCTAATCGATTTGGATACATCAAATATAATATAACAATACCAACACGGGGAGCAAACAATCTAATTTAAAAATTAAAGCTTCATCTGGGTAAATTTAGCCTTGACCATATTTACCGAGAGATTTATTTTCGGACCAATCATTCTTTCCACCAAGAAAAAACAACACTAAAACAATTCACACATTCGCCTATCTAAGTTACCACCAAAAGCATTATCTCACCAAAAGCCATAACCATATAGTTACTCAAAGCCAAGGCAGAAAAAAAGAAGAGAAAAGAAATGCCTACATCCTCAAACTCGTCTCCTTCTTCGTGAGCTTTCACCTCCTGGGCCTCAAAAATTACTTCGTGCATCTCAGGTACTGGATTTTCTACTTCGGTAAATGCACCGGGTAAAGTTTCAGGGATAACTTCGATTATATTTTCCTGAACTACTTCAGGTTGAGTATTATCAACTTGTAATACGAGAGTATTTTCTAGGGGTAATGTTACAGCCGGGGTATCTTGAGTCAACTCATGTAGTTTTTCAAACTGAGGCAGTGATTCAAGTGTGCGAGGTTGCTCCAAAATCACATAGTTTGTCATGTCAGTTATTGCGCTTGGTCGATCTAAGCTAGGATGATGGATATCAGGTAGAGGTCGCGGGGTTTGAGAAAGGGTATAAAGTGGCGTAAGACGAAGCCAATGGCGATTGCATATTACTTCTTCCTATAGTAAGCAAAGAGGAAAGTGATGGAAAAAAGAAGAGAAACGTGCAAAGTCTTCAGTTTCTAGAGCACCTAGAGAACCTTGCCCACCAGCATAATTTAGCTAGGTGGTAAAATAATTTTAATTTTGGATATATTAGCTCGCCTGCAGTTATGTCTGCAATTTAAATATAACACTCTACAGAACAAATCAAATAATTGAATAAATAAAGTAAAAACTACATTAAATTGTCCATGGCTCAGCCTCACGTGATATACATTTCGCCATTTTAGGATTCACTATCTAAAACTAAGCAGCTGAAGGTTCGTTCGGGAACTTGTCACTATTTGAGGTTCTGTTAAGTTTCCCGCTGTTTTGCAGCAATAGTTTTATTTTGCATAAATATTCTGTTCCCAACCTTTTAGATGAAGTGAGTTGTGTGAGGTTTAATGCATTTAATAATCACGAGTGCTGCTTGGGTTAATTTTATATTTTGCATTTTTTCTATTGTTAAGAAGTTAATTTTTCTTTATGTTATTTTTTCATGTCCTTCTTTCCTTTTCCTTAATCCACTTTTTTTATATGTTAGTAAACGGACGAGAAAAGACTTATTGTAAACTACTGAAAAAAATTCAGATATTTTTAGTTCATTAAAAAAACAACTAAAAAATTAATTCGATCACTACATATCAAAAGCCGTATCCAAGGAGGGGGTTAGAATTGAAACAGCGCTGAATTTTGTCACTTGCCATGGTGAGATCTTGTGTTTTAATTGGGAAAAAGAAGACACATATGTGCTTCTTTTGCAGAACTGTGTGTGTTTCCTTGTTGTTCAAGAAGGGGGCTGTGGAACTCCGGTCAAGGGTCTTCAACAGTGACAATTTCAATGAAACACTTTATTTCAATTTGGCGTCATTTTAAGAGGTTTCAGGGTTTTTCTCGACATTCACGACATTTTTCTTTCTTATGTTTTGTCATTCATTTCTCTTTTACTGCATGTGTTCTAACAAAAAGCAAAAAGTATCTAAAATCTATTTCAAATGAGAAGAAAGGGAGTTAGTTGTAGAAAGGTTATTTTTAAAGCAATTATTTAGCAGACAAAGCTTATGTATTTGTATGTTTCATATTTCAAGGAAAGGGCGACCCAAACCCTCCAAGCCTCCTATTGGCAGAATTAAAATTATTATTATTATTATTAAAATTTGCAAATTTTAATAATAATTTAATAATTGTATTACATAATTATTATTTTAATTAAAATTTAAATTATTATTATTATAAAAATTTGCAAATTTTAATAATAATTTAATAATTATATTATATACTAATAATAAAGATTAATATTAAAATTTTGAATGAATATTGAACCTTCACAGTGATTGTTTGAAACAACAGAATGATATTATAATCTTAGTATTTGTAAAACATTCCTATTTTTTACGCAAAACAAACTTTTAGCGCTTAGACTTACTTTTTTATTTTTCTTTCTTGTGTTTTGTCATTCATTTCTGTTTTACTGCATATGTTCTAACAAAAAGCAGGAAGTTATATGAAATTAGGACTTTTTTCAAAGACCCTGACTAAAATAAAATTTCAGAGATCATTTCGGCTATTTAACCAATAGCCGTTCTCAACAAAACAGAAGAAAGACAAAAGGTAAATGAAAATGAAACCAATAAAAGACCTGGCTCACGACAAAAACCTCCTTGGTCAAAAACAAACAAAAATCGAAAATTATAAACCAGAATTGAAATAACCTCATCTATTAGCAAATTATAGTTAAATGGCTGAGTTCCGTGAAGTGATGAAACCAAGTTTCTTTTTATTTTGTTTTAGCATTTATTCTATTTCACTGAAGTTTGTTTAAGTTTATCGTTAAGTTATTAGCTTAAGTATAATTCACTTTTTATTAGTTTTTATCAGTTTGGTTGTTATAACGTTTCTTCTATTTCGGTGAAGACTGCTATAAGTCATATAGCCAAAATATTTGCTTAAGCTTTATGTTAAGTATTTAATTTATTTTACTTACTTAAAATTTTTATTAATTTGATTGTTTTAACCTTTCTTCTATTTCGCTGAGGATAGCTGCAAGTCATATAGCCAAAATATTTGCTTAAGTTTTATGTTAAGTATTTAATTTATTTTACTCACTTAAAATTTTTATTAATTTGATTGTTTTAACCTTTCTTCTATTTCACTGAGGATAGCTGCAAGTCATATAGCCAAAATATTTGCTTAAGTTTTATGTTAAGTATTTAATTTATTTTACTCACTTAAAATTTTTATTAATTTGATTGTTTTAACCTTTCTTCTATTTCGCTGAGGATAGCTGCAAGTCATATAGCCAAAATATTTGCTTAAGTTTTATGTTAAGTATTTAATTTATATTACTCACTTAAAATTTTTATTAATTTGATTGTTTTAACCTTTCTTCTATTTCGCTGAGGATAGCTGCAAGTCATATAGCCAAAATATTTGCTTAAGTTTTATGTTAAGTATTTAATTTATATTACTCACTTAAAATTTTTATTAATTTGATTGTTTTAACCTTTCTTCTATTTCGCTGAGGATAGCTGCAAGTCATATAGCCAAAATATTTGCTTAAGTTTTATGTTAAGTATTTAATTTATATTACTCACTTAAAATTTTTATTAATTTGATTGTTTTAACCTTTCTTCTATTTCGCTGAGGATAGCTGCAAGTCATATAGCCAAAATATTTGCTTAAGTTTTATGTTAAGTATTTAATTTATATTACTCACTTAAAATTTTTATTAATTTGATTGTTTTAACCTTTCTTCTATTTCGCTGAGGATAGCTGCAAGTCATATAGACAAAATATTTGCTTAAGTTTTATGTTAAGTATTTAATTTATTTTACTCACTTAAAATTTTTATTAATTTGATTGTTTTAACCTTTCTTCTATTTCGCTGAGGATAGCTGCAAGTCATATAGCCAAAATATTTGCTTAAGTTTTATGTTAAGTATTTAATTTATTTTACTCACTTAACATTTTTATTAATTTGATTGTTTTAACCTTTCTTCTATTTCGCTGAGGATAGCTGCAAGTCATATAGCCAAAATATTTGCTTAAGTTTTATGTTAAGTATTTAATTTATATTACTCACTTAAAATTTTTATTAATTTGATTGTTTTAACCTTTCTTCTATTTCGCTGAGGATAGCTGCAAGTCACAAAGCCAAAATATTTGCTTAAGTTTTATGTTAAGTATTTAATTTATTTTACTCACTTAAAATTTTTATTAATTTGATTGTTTTAACCTTTCTTCTATTTCGCTGAGGATAGCTGCAAGTCATATAGCCAAAATATTTGCTTAAGTTTTATATTAAGTATTTCATTTATTTTACTCACTTAAATTTTTTATTAATTTGATTGTTTTAACCTTTCTTCTATTTCGCTGAGGATAGCTGCAAGTCATATAGCCAAAATATTTGCTTAAGTTTTATGTTAAGTATTTAATTTATTTTACTCACTTAAATTTTTTTTCGCTGAGGATAGCTGCAAGTCATATAGCCAAAATATTTGCTTAAGTTTTATGTTAAGTATTTAATTTATTTTACTCACTTAAAATTGTTATTAATTTGATTGTTTTAACCTTTCTTCTATTTCGCTGAGGATAGCTGCAAGTCATGTAGCCAAAATATTTGCTTAAGTTTTATGTTAAGTATTTCATTTATTTTACTCACTTAAATTTTTATTAATTTGATTGTTTTAACCTTTCTTCTATTTCGCTGAGGATAGCTGCAAGTCATATAGCCAAAATATTTGCTTAAGTTTTATGTTAAGTATTTAATTTATTTTAATCATTTAAAATTTTTATTAATTTGATTGTTTTAACCTTTCTTCTATTTCGCTGAGGATAGCTGCAAGTCATATAGCCAAATATTTGCTTAAGTTTTATGTTAAGTATTAGTCCAGGACTTATAGCTCAAAAAAGTGTCGAACCCGGACAAAATTGCAATATAAACGAAAATGGTACCAAAATGATCAGAAAAAAATTCTGTAAAACATACTAAAAGTCCCCATAAATCCGAGTGGGGCAAGTACCCGAAAAACAGGGGAAAAGGGGGAAATGCGGAGGAAAATGGGAAAAATGCCGAACATGCCCAGAAAATAGTTGAAAGTGAGTTTTCTGAGGTTTTCACAGACGCTGATTACGAAATTGACATCCAAAATTCAGTATAGAAAAAGAGTACTACGGTAAACGGGGGAACAGGGGAAAGAGTGGAGAAAAGAGAAGAATACAGGGTAGGGGTAGAAAGCGGTTTGAAAGATATTTTCTGGGGTGTTCCTAGCTTGGGATTACGAAATTGAGAACTAAAATGATATAAAAAAAATTGATTAACATAAAACGGGGAAATGGGGGGGGGGAGAGAGGGTAAAAAGGGAAAGATACAGAGTAGGGGTAGAAAGCATGTGGAAATGTTTACAAATGTTAATACAGCAGATCTATAGAGGTTCGGCTACCCCATAGGTTCGGAAAAGGCAAAAAAAAACTCGAGAAAGAAATACGGAAAGATACTGAAATTATTTTATTCCGTATTCCTCGCCGTTATCAACACGTGCGTGGGTTCGTCAACATAATCCTGTTCTAATTCGACATTCAGTAAAAGAAGCAAGGTAGACTAGTCAACGCGGAGTTCCAGTGCCGACGACAAAACCTATCCTGACGGAATGACATCTAGCTTCAGAGAAACATATGGACAATGTCTATGCCAGTACTCGCTTCAGTGAATGATCGAATGCAGAAACTGACGGGCCTAGAGTACAGTTCTAGTGAACAGCACGTTACTGCAACCACAGTACGAATAAAGAGAGATACTAAGGATCTACTGACGTTTCTTGAATTCCTTCTAGAGAACTGTCCTTTCACTAGTTCCACAGAGCTTAGAAGTATAGGTTCCGGGCTGATTGCCTAAAAAGGCGTCAATGCAGAGGATGCTAAAGCTGTAGGTGAGCTGATCCGCCAGCGCATGGATGGCCAATCCGTCGAAAGTTTTTCATTCAGGAAGAAAGACAAAGTCGTTACACTGGCATCCGATGGGAACATAAGGATAGATGGCGAGATTTTGCATATCGACCCTGCACTGCTTTTTCAACGTCTTTCGACTGCTGCCCATACATCTGAAAATGACATGGTAGAAACTTTACGTTACGAACTGTGCAGTTATCCGCCCGCTTTGTTTGAGAATTCTGGCACAATGCGTCAACCAGACAAACATGCACTAGCGAAATCAATATGGTAAGAAGCAAAAATAGACTCGATTCACCTCCTTCCAACGCCAAATCATGTCACTGTAGTTGACGGAGGTTGGCTGCTTCGGCAAGTTCCTATATAGATTGGTGATGATTATGATTCCATCTGTGAAAGCTGTGTTAGTTTCGTTACTCGACGCTGTACCTCCCCTATTGGTGTCTTTGATTGATCCAGCGCTGGTACAACAACGAAAGATGCTACCCACAACCGACGGTTTAAGGGAAGCCAGCATCAAGTGATCAATTTCAGTTTAGGGATGAAGCTCCAGAAAAAGAAGAAAGAGTTTTTGAGCAACTCTCAGAACAAACAGCGAATTATAAGCTACATCAGGGAAAAACTCAGAGCCAAAGGATTTGAAGTCGTCCATGCGAAGGACGATGCTGACTATCTAATCGTGAAGACTGCTGTAACGAAAACAGAAAACTCTGAAACAATAGTTCTTGGCAACGACACTGACCTTCTGATTCTACTCTTGTATCACCTCCCGCCTAATGCAAAAACACTTTACTTCGAATCGTCAACGAACGCAAAAGAAGCGATAACACGGTTCTGGTGCCTCAACGAAGTTGAAAAAAAAAATGGGAGAAGTATCCAGGCTACTTCTGGTAGGGCACGCATTCTTGCGATGTGACACGACCTCACGAGTTTTCGGACTTGGAAAGCAAGCTGTGCTACCTCTTTTGAAGAAGAGCGAAGTGTTCAGAAAAAAATGCGAAGTGTTTCTGGATGAATCATCGTCTAAAGATGAAATTGTGAAAGCGGGTGAATATCTTCTCCTCAGCTCGTATAAAGCACGACCAAACGAAGATCTCACTAAGCTGCGACATCGAATTTTCTTGGAAAAAGTTTCTTTGTCAAATACTATGGGGTCTGTTAAGCCTGAAAGGCCTCTGCCAGCCAAAACTGCAGCTTCATTTCACTCGCAGTGACTGTACCTCCAGATATCCTTCTGGAAAGGGGAACCAGCTGACCTAGACCCGGCTGATTGGGGTTGGCTCCTAAGAGACCATAAATACTCGCCTGTGATGACCGATTTGTTACCAGCACCTCAGACTCTTTTGAGTGTCGTGAGACACAACTGTAAGACAGGCTGCGAGAACTCGCGATGCAGCTGCAAGAAAAATGGATTAGCGTGTACGTTCGCGTGCGGAGAATGTCAGGGTATCAACTGTTTGAACAGGGACAACGAGATTGTCGAAGACGAGGAGCTCGACTAGTGACATCAATGCTGTGTTTTTCAGGTCAACTCTACTGCCTTAAAAAGTGCAGATTTTACCTATAGTTACTGAAGTTCTATTTTTAGTTTTTTATTCAACGATATTGCCTTCGAAAGTACAAATTTTACCTATAATACCTGAAGTTTTATACTGTGATCACTGCCAAGCGGTTGTTTTCTTTATGTTTAGTAATTCAAATGGTTGTAAGAAATGTCTGTGATTCAAGAAAGTAAAAGTTTGATACTTAAGCGAGTTATTTTGTCCATAGGCCTACTTATTAGCCATTAGCAGCTGGCTCAGGAGTCAGGCTTCCCTTCCCCTTTTCCGTTATTTCCTTCATTTTAGGTGTCAGTTTCGTGATCAGCAGATAGGAACACCCCAGAAAACACATTTCAAACTGATTTCTACCCCTGACTTCAATTGTCCCTTTTCTTCCCCTCTTTCCCCCTTTTCCCCCGTTATGGTGGGGCTCATGTTCTTTATTTCATTTTAGATGTCAGTTTCGTGATCAGCAGATAGAAAGACCCCAGAAAACATATTTGAAAGTGCTTTCTACCCCTACCCTGTATTTTTAAATTTTTTCCCCTCTTCCCCCTGTTCCCCCCGTTTTCCGTATTATTTTTATTCTATACTGAATTTTAGATGTCAGTTTCGTGATCAGCGTATGGGAAAGCCCCAGAAAACTCACTTTGAACTATTTTCTGGGCATGTTCAGCATTTTTCCCAATTTCCCCCGCATGTCCCCCTTTTCCCTTGTTTTTCGGGTACTCGCCCCACTCGGATTTATGGGGACTTTTAGTATGTTGTACAGAATTTTTTTCTGATCATTTTGGTACCATTTCCGTTTATATTGCAGTTTTGTCCGGGTCAAACCCTAAAAGTCCTGGACTATATTTAATTTATTTTACTCACTTTAAATTTTTATTAATTTGATTGTTTTAACCTTTCGTCTATTTCACTGAGGATAGCTGCAAGTCATATAGCCAAAATATTTGCTCAAGTTTTATGTTAAGTATTTAATTTATTTTACTCACTTAAAATTTTTTTTAATTTGATTGTTTTAACCTTTCTTCTATTTCGCTGAGGATAGCTGCAAGTCATATAGCCAAAATATTTGCTTAAGTTTTATGTTAAGTATTTAATTTATTTTACTCACTTAAAATTTTTATTAATTTGATTGTTTTAACCTTTCTTCTATTTCGCTGAGGATAGCTGCAAGTCATATAGCCAAAATATTTGCTTAAGTTTTATGTTAAGTATTTCATTTATTTTACTCACTTAAATTTTTTTTAAATTTGATTGTTTTAACCTTTCTTCTATTTCGCTGAGGATACCTGCAAGTCATATAGCCAAAATATTTGCTTAAGTTTTATGTTAAGTATTTAATTTATATTACTCACTTAAAATTTTTATTAATTTGATTGTTTTAACCTTTCTTCTATTTCGCTGAGGATAGCTGCAAGTCATATAGCCAAAATATTTGCTTAAGTTTTATGTTAAGTATTTAATTTATATTACTCACTTAAAATTTTTATTAATTTGATTGTTTTAACCTTTCTTCTATTTCACTGAGGATAGCTGCAAGTCATATAGCCAAAATATTTGCTTAAGTTTTATGTTAAGTAATTAATTTATTTTACTCACTTAAAATTTTTATTAATTTGATTGTTTTAACCTTTCTTCTATTTCGCTAAGGATAGCTGCAAGTCATATAGCCAAAATCTTTGCTTAAGTTTTATGTTAAGTATTTAATTTATTTTACTCACTTAAAATTTTTATTAATTTGATTGTTTTAACCTTTCATCTATTTCGCTGAGGATAGCTGCAAGTCATATAGCCAAAATACTTGCTTAAGTTTTATGTTAAGTATTTAATTTATTTTACTCACTTAAAATTTTTATTAATTTGATTGTTTTAACCTTTCTTCTATTTCGCTGAGGATAGCTGCAAGTCATATAGCCAAAATACTTGCTTAAGTTTTATGTTAAGTATTTAATTTATTTTACTCACTTAAAATTTTTATTAATTTGATTGTTTTAACCTTTCTTCTATTTCGCTGAGGATAGCTGCAAGTCATATAGCCAAAATATTTGCTTAAGTTTTATGTTAAGTATTTAATTTATATTACTCACTTAAAATTTTTATTAATTTGATTGTTTTAACCTTTCTTCTATTTCGCTGAGTATAGCTGCAAGTCATATAGCCAAAATATATGCTTAAGTTTTATGTTAAAAATTCAATTTATTTTACTCACTTAAAATCTTTATTAATTTGATTGTTTTAACCTTTCTTCTATTTCGCTGAGGATAGCTGCAAGTCATATAGCCAAAATATTTGCTTAAGTTTTATGTTAAGTATTTAATTTATTTTACTCACTAAAATTTTTTATTAATTTGATTGTTTTAACCTTTCTTCTATTTCGCTGAGGATAGCTGCAAGTCATATAGCCAAAATATTTGCTTAAGTTTTATGTTAAGTATTTAATTTATTTTACTCACTTAAAATTTTTATTAATTTGATAGTTTTAACCTTTCTTCTATTTCGCTGAGGATAGCTGCAAGTCATATAGCCAAAATATTTACTTAAGTTTTATGTTAAGTATTTAATTTATTTTACTCACTTAAAATTTTTATTAATTTGATTGTTTTAACCTTTCTTCTATTTCGCTGAGGATAGCTGCAAGTCATATAGCCAAAATATTTGCTTATGTTTTATGTTAAGTATTTAATTTATTTTACTCACTTAAAATTTTTATTAATTTGATTGTTTTAACCTTTCTTCTATTTCGCTGAGGATGGTTCCAAGTCATATACCCGAAATGTCCGCTTAACTTTGTTTAAGTTTTTAGTTTAAGTTTTATTCACTTAAGTTTTATTAGTTTGTTTGTTTTATTAGCCTTTCTCCTATTTTACTGAAAACTTCTATCAGTCATATAGCCGAAATATTCGCTCAAGATTGTTCAAATTTTTAGTTTTAATTTATTCGCTTAAGCTTTTATTACTTTGTTTGTTTTAACCTTTCTTCTATTTCGCTGAGGATAGCTGCAAGTCATATAGCCGAAATATTTGCCCAAGTGTTGCGTCAAGTATTTAGTTTATTTTATTAACTTAAGTTTCTATTAGTTTCTTTGTTTTAACCTTTCCTCTATGTCGCTGAGGATGGCTGCAATGCAATACAGTCGAAATATTCGCTTATGTTTGTTCAAATTTTTAGTTTAAGTTTTATTCGCTTAAGTTTTTATTAATTTGTTTGTTTTAATCTTTCTTCTATTTCCCTGAGGACAGTAATAATTCATATAGCCGAAATATTTGTCATAGTGTTTCATTAAGTATTTAGTTTATTTTATTAACTGAAGTTTTAATTAGTTTCTTTGTTGTAACCTTTCCTCTATTTCGCTGAGGATGGTTGCAAGGCATATAGCCGAAATATTCGCTTAAGTTTGTTGAAGTTTATCGTCAAGTTTTATTCGCATAAGTTTTTATTAGCTTGTTTGTTTTAACCTTTCTCCCATTTCGCTGAGGGCGGCTATAAGTCATATACCAAAAAAATTGCTTAAGTTTTCCATTGAATATTTAATTTGTTTTATTCACTTAAATTTTTATTAGTTTGTTTGTTTCAACATTTCCTCTATTTCTCTGAGGACGGCTATAAAGACATATAGCCGAAATATTATTTTAAGTTTTTAGTTTAAGTTTTATTCGCTTAAGTTTTTGTCAATTTGTTTGCTTTAGCCGTTCTTCTATTTTTCTGAGGACGGCTATCAGTCATATAGTCGAAATATTCACTTAAGTTTATTTTGACTACTGTCTCTCTGTTTCTTATTTGAATAACTTTTTAGATAATAAATTCAATACAACTCAAGAAACTGAAGACAGAAAACATAAATTAAAGCAGTAAAACATAAAAAAATAAAAATGAAGAAGCTATTGATAACTATAAATAGAAGCTATAAATAACTCCTGAAAAGGGTGTACCAAAAATACCATAATCAAACCTGAGTCCTTATCAACCATATGCAAATTTTCCTGCATAGGTAAATTTACAGTAAGCTTGCAAGAAAAAAGAATATTAAAAAACTCGTAGCTCATCAACTACAAGGATTTAGGGACAGTATTTAACAAACAAAATATAAGCTAAAGTTCAGAATGAGAAGAAAGTAAAACACGGAAATAAGAATTAAGTGAGAAGAAATATAAAATAATGCTTCTTATCTAGGCGCAATTGTATCAAATTTAAGGACAAACATGCAAAAAGCCTTTCTGGTAATAAAATTAACATTAGTAACATTTGATCAAACAGTAAAAACAATTAATAATATTGATATTCTATTGTAGTAAAATAGAGAGTACTTTGGTAGCTGGATCCTGACAAGTAAACTTAAATCATTTGAAGGGCCCTCAAGCTTAATTCTTTTTTTTTGAAAAAAACTATTTAAAAAAAGGTCACAATAAATTTTAATAATACTTTTTATGTGTAGCGATGATTTTCAACTGTCTTTCGATTAAGTATTGACTTCATGATAAAAGTATTTCAGCCATCTAGTGGCCATTTTCGGCCTTTGTAGCCATCTAGTAGAAATTTTAACTGGCCTAGAACCGTTAGAATACAACCTGGCCACGTCTTTCCTTATTTTCAGTCACTGTTCGACTCAATTGTATTATTAGCTGTTGATAATATTCAGCATAGGTGTTATACCAAATTGGATAGAATATAGAACAACTCATCATTCTCAGATCATCGAGTGAAAAGCATGCTCTAAAAACCACCTAGTACAGTTGTGGCCATTTTTTATTCATTGGCACAAAAAAAAAACTGAGCCATTTTTAAACAGGATGGTAAGGTAAAGGATGCAACATTAGACTATAAAAGTCCAAACAGGCGGTGCAGATCACCGTTTTATAGCCCTTTATCCAGGAACTGCAACGGGGGGCCAGCCATCCTGTGCTTAGACACACCCTTCTTGTTTACCTTCCCCAGATTTCTCTAGGTTCCCATTTCGAGCTGGTCCGACTCTGGCTGAGCTTACAGAGTCACGCCACTGACCCCCGTTCCGAACCAAATAACTAATGAAACCAGGACTCGAATACTTAATCCAACACATATTTATAGAATTTAGTCATCATTCAGTCTCAAATTAGTTGCAGTTTTTGTCAGATGAGCGTCGCTTTTTCACTGGTGACTTGCTCAATTTCAGTGCTGCTAGCTTCTTCTCGTTTTAACAAAACATAGTATTTGTTGTTTGCTTGTTTTAGACAATAGTAACCAGACCGGGCGTATTCCACCAGCCTACTCAGGTCACTGCACAACTTGCTACGGAAACAAGTCCTTATAGACTGTTTGTTGGGCTTATCTTTAACAGCTAGACTGTTTGTTGGGCTTAACTTTAAATTATGAATCTATTGATTGGCATTGTAAAGTTTGAAGAAACTCATGAAAAAAAATAACATTAGTAAAACGCCTGTCTTTGCTCGTAAAAAACTTAATTTAATTTGTCATATTACTTTTATAGTTCTACATGTTTTTATGCCTCAGTCATCACTAGCCTTGCACATTAAAAAAAAAACATCTTTGTTTTAGTTTTTATTTGAAGAAAACTAGGTTTACAGCTACACTTACACTGACACATACCCAAATGAAGTTAGCTAGATGACTCGCACATAGGATTTTAAGTCTAGCGTGCTAACCCCTCAGCAAGGACGTTTCACATGGCTTTCGGCTTTTAACAAGTTTATTACATTGTATCTATTTTTCACCCCCTTCTGGCCCATCAAATACACGCAATAGCCTATGAGAGAAGAATACAGATTTCGATGTTTTTTTTTGCTCTAATAGTAATCACTTGAGAATTCCTATTGCCTTTAAATGTTCACAAAGATCCATATCGTAAATTTCTAATATTTCTGAAAATTTTTATAGCGTATAAATCTTCATTGATAAACACTTCAAGCTTCTCAAATAGGCCTACTGCATAAATCCCTTTCTTCTCCATGATAATAGCCCTGTCCCTTCTTTTTCTCTTTGCTCTTACATTAATTCATCTATTTTTTTCTACTTTACTCCCTTTTGTTTTCTTATTAGAGAATTATCTTATTCTTTTTTTATCTTTTATTTTTATTTTACTCTTTACTTTTTTATTATTACGTTTTTTGGACTCCTAAACTAAAAGACAAGACTTTGTGAATGTTTGTACATAAACTTTAGTTAACA
Source organism: Artemia sp. Qi Xiang Cuo (assembly GCF_049724085.1). Lineage (NCBI taxonomy): Eukaryota > Metazoa > Arthropoda > Branchiopoda > Anostraca > Artemiidae > Artemia > Artemia sp. Qi Xiang Cuo. The sequence goes on from NC_142811.1 coordinate 19,958,376, forward strand.
TTCAAGGAAACACGGGTTGTCCTGTCTGTCGAAACCACTGTAGATAGATATATAAGCCTACATTAGAAACATTCCTTATCTCAACTAGACCCCGGCGCCGCGCCGGCGGATCGACCGACTCCCGCCGACGAGAGACCCGGTCGACCGCCCCCGAAGTGTCACAACGCCACCCCCACGCCGCAGGCGCGCCACTCCCGGCACAGGCGGCGGCTTTCGGTCGACTTTAAATTAATTTTGCGGCAATTCTTTATTGCGTCAACCGCAAGGCCGGAGCTTTCCCTTCTCTTGTGATTTAGTATTTTGATTTTTCTGATTTGAATTAAAGCAGGGCTTGCACTGTCCCCGAATTTTCGGTCATTTCCCCCAAAATCTATGCGTCACCCCGAAAAAGAAATGTGGTTCCCCGAATCGCCGAAAATCATGCAATCACTGTGCCACCCCTAGCGATTTATTACTATTACTAGCGAAATATTACTTTGCATACCATAATTTTTCACTACTCTCTTGTTCGTTAATTTTCGTTTCTTTTGTTACTTTGCATAAAAACCAGTCTGATGCAATTGCAAATATTGCAATATATACAGTTCTTCATATGTTGACAAAAAAGTATCGTCTTTATAATAATTTCGAATGCAGTTTCCCAATCGCTATTTCTTACATCATTCGTAGTCAAGAATTTTATTTTCAAGTTGAATAGAATTATAGAACGCATTCACTACTATACAGCTCCAGCCTTCAGTTGGATTTTGAAACAGATACAGAAACAGATTGTTTCTTCAGCTGAAGTGTAAGTTTACAGAATTTTTTCTTCTTTTGCTGTTTTTAGATAAGATTTTCTTAATGTTTAATACTCAATTGTTGAACGCCTGATAGGAAATAAAATCTTTTTTCTGAAACATTTTTACCCCCCCCCCCCCCCGAAAAAAAACCTTCTATTGAGACAAAATTTAGCTATAGACTAAGCTATTTACAAGGTTGGGGAATTAAAGATTGAAACGGAAGTTATCCCAAAAATATTATTCATAAATAAATTGTAAATTATTGCCTATTGGGGGGGGGGGGATAGGGGGCTATCATTTCTAAATTATAACACCTCATTTTTTTTCATTGAAAGCAGGGATGCCAAAAAGATAATTATTTTTTTCATTTCAAAGTGGAAACGAAAGAAAGTGATATTAAATTCCCTGGAAAATTATTTGAATATTTTGAAAATCTCAGGGCCCCCAAAAAGGATTGGTTCACTGTCTTGGGTATTTTGCAATTTCTCATAGGCAACTGGCCTAATTTGGATTTTGTGTGTGCTCCCTTTTAATTAGATTCTTTGGATCTTATTGAATGCCACGACGAAACTATGACTCAGTTTTCCAATAATTTGAGGTATATCTGAATAATTTCGAAATTTTTGTTGTTGTCTTTGTACCCCTTTACTCATACCCTCAATTTTTTTTCAAGGAACGCTAAGCTGTTTGACGGTATTTTGCGTGTTTGTTTGAACCATGTAGTGACCTAGTTAATTATTAAGTAAATTATTTTTCTAATGTAAAGCTGAAACGGTATCCTATCAAGGTGGTATCCTGAGGGGAGGGGGGTAGGGAGGTATTACATTTAAATGATAATAGCTGGAATTTTTATTTAAAGCAGGGATGCCAAAAAGTTAATTTTTTTAATTTAAAGCAGAGACGGCATCCTAGCATGGTGGTATCCAGAGGGGGGAGGAGGGTAGTGAGCTATCATATTTAAATGATAATACCTTGATTTTTTTTTTGAAAGCAGGGGTGCCAATAAGCTAATTATTTTTTTTTTAAGCAGAGACAGTATCCTATCAAGATGGTATCCAGAGGGGGGGGGGCAAAGAAAGTTATTATATTTAAGTCATAGTACCTTGATTTTTTTATTATTGAAAGCAGGGATGCCAAAAAGTTGAAAAGTTGACACAAATTAACAAGATTGTCGTGTTATATTGGATACAGCACTTACATAGTTTTATCGTCCAAAGGGAAAGAGACATATGCATCCAACCCGTTTTTTTTTCTTATTGATGAAACGGGTTTACTTCGAAAACATTTATTCATAAGCACCAGGCAGATTAACACTAAAACGAATTGGTTTGACGAAAGCGAAATCGAAATCCCCACCTAACCTTGCGCTCGAGTGACAATGGCGCCCTTGGTCCAGTGCCCAAGTTACACTAAAAGGCCAGGTCATAATAAAAGCTTTCAATTTGGAGGTTCAAGGAAGACTTTTTGACAGTATTATGACCTCAGGGTACAAGATGTTGCAACGTTCTTACATATCTACAGTGGTTTAAAAAATTCGATCACCCCACTACCAAAAATATGCACAAATATAACAAATGTAACATTTGGAATATTATAACACTTTTTTCAAAGCTTTGAAGAAAAGCAAAAAGGCTAAATACCCCTAACTACGCTTGAAAGCTATTTTAAAAAGAAACTCTTTGGACATTTCCATGGATATGACCATAGCAGAAGCTTTGAGCCTGGGTGGGGATGAAAAAGGAGTCTTTGAGTATTTTGACCACAGTTGACTTATTGTTGCGACTTTCTTAAATTTGGTAATTTTTGTGAGCATTTGGAAATCAAAGCTTAAACTCAATGACTGATACTAAGTGTCCTAAAATTTTGCTTGGATTAAAAGTGACGAACTAGGAAGAAAATTTCAACATCTTCCTTGAGCTACTTCAGTCTGTATATTGCTGCATTTAATTACATTTAAAACGGAAGAGCTTTTCATTTTTTACCTAAGAAAATAGCTGGCACTTCATTTTTCTTCATACCGAATAAACCATTAAGTTTTTTTTTTTTTTCATTGTAATTGAAGTGTTATCATGTGAAGTGGTCATCATGTATTTTTCAATTTGATAAATTTACTCCTTTTAGATGTAGTTTATAATTTGACTATGACCTTTTAGATGTAGTTTATAATTTGACTATGATCAGATATTTATGAGTTTATAATTTGGAATGAATTCCCAAAAGAAAAAATGAATATTATCCAAAAGAGCAGCCAAAAGCAATAAAAAAGCAGCAGTTCAGACTTAGCCTACATGACATATATTCTATAAATAAGCCAAAAAAAACTTTAAAATGAATTTTTTTATTACTACTACTAACAACTCACCGCAGCACCAAGCCTCCTGAGGCTAACACAGCTACGCACACTCCTCCTCCATCCCAATCTATTTAAAGCCTCCCTTTTTACACCTTCCCACCAAGTTCCCATTTCTTTTTTATTTTTCTTTATGACATCCTACCACCCCAGGCGAGGATAATGAAGTATTCGTTTATTATTCGACGGTTTGCCAAAAAGACCTGTCTTCGACAATCTGCCCTGCTTTATCCGCACAACATGCCTTAGCCACCTCTTCTTTTCGTTCATTATAGCCCAAGAGAGCGGTATTGAACAACATTTTTGGTATAGTCTACTATTTGAAATGGGGTCAATCAGCTGGGTACCCAGAACAATCTGTAGGCAGTTCCTCTGGAAAATATCTAGCAAATCTTCATCCGCTTTTCGGAGCGCCCATGCTTAAGAGCAATATTTGACCACTGTCATCAATGTAGCTTCTAATATTTTAATCTTGGTTTGCAGACTTATCTTCCTATTCTTCCAAACTTTTTTTAACTGTGAAGAAACACCCTGAGCCTTTGCTATTCTACTTTTAACATCTTCACTGCTCCCACCATCTTTACTAATAATACTACCAAGGTAAGTGGAGCTGCCCACCTGATCAATCTTTTCATTACGCAACGTCACCCCTTCATCTACACTTATTTCTAGGCTTATTGACTTTGTCTTCTTAACATTAATTTTCAAACGTATTCTAGCATCCTTAACTTGCAAAACCTCTTAAACCTCATTCATTTTATTCAAACTTTCATCTAGGATGCTTAAATCATCAGCATAATCCAAGTCCAGGAGACTTTTTCCTCCCCATTTGATTCCGTGGTCTCCCATTGCCTTTCCTGTGCTCCCAAAGTCCATCAAAATAATCCATATAAAGGGGGATAGAACACAACCCTGCTTAACTCCTGATTTAATACAAATTGTTATTAAAGACCAGTTTTTAATACAAGAAGGCTTTTTAAGAATCCAAAAGCGCAAAAAACGATCAAAATCAAAGTCGCCCATTTCAACTGTTTTAAAGGTGACAAAACAGACATAGGCAAAGGGTATTATGAAAAAATTAAGCTTCTAAGTTCAAAGTTACATTCAAAGTTTTTACCCAGATAACTGACGAATTTTGTGATACGGTATTTGAAGTTTTGTATGCAGTAATGCTCGATGAAAAAAAAAACTAATTTTTATAATTATATATGTTAAGAATACATAGCTAATAGATACTTCAACTACTCGTATTATGCAAGGGTTCTGAAATGCAACAGCCATTTCGTTTCTACTAGATTTCTACTTCTCTTGATGAATAACGAAGAAGACCAGTTTCCAGCCAGCGACTTATGAATTTATGAACTCATGAATAGGCTCGAATCTGTTGTAAATTTAAGCTGTGATTTGAGAAAGACTGATGAAAACATTAATATTTGCGGTCAACATTAATCGCGCCGGCGGCGCGCCGCCGACATATTACCGGAGGTGCGACGGCGGCGCGCTGTTTTGGCTCCGCCGCCACCGGTCTTTCCTCATCGGCGTGGCGCCAGGGTCTAATTTCAACCATTATACAAAGCCAGACCGAGATGCAAGTGCTCCGGAGAACGTAAAAACACAAGCGAAATTAGATTTTTTCACGGGTAGACAAGTCAGATTTCTCTTGAACGAGAAACTTGGCATCCCCTTTGTAACACTAAATTATAAAGAATATTATTTTAAATTAATTTATTCCAAAACATACATAAAAATCAGTAATGAGTAGTGTAATGTTATTATTATTTTTTTTTTTAGAAATTACAAGTAGGTTGCAAAGTCTCTAGTTGGTTTCAAAGGCATTTTGAGAATGTTTCCGCTAAAATACGCGTTCCAGGGTAATATACACTGGGCCACTGATAGCAGATTAAATGAGAGAGCTGCTTGTACGTACGAGAATATAAGCAGAGCTTTTATACACACCAAGACTGTAGTAGCTAAATATTACTGAGTCGTGATTCTACTGTATATAATTTATATACAGTGGTCGAAACGCAGGAATTTTCACATTAATTGACAACTCAAACGCGACAAAATTAGACAACTAGGAAATATTAGACAAGTTAGACAGTACAGATGATCGGCGGTTTTTCTTACCGTTTATTAGTGATTCATTACTTAAGACTATAGCAAATTCCTTAAGCCTACTTTCGTACGTTTATTTGCGAATCTGTAGGCCGCATTAGAATACTTGTCTGTAATTGTAATACATCAACAACACAGAAAAAGTCGTTACTTGTCAAAGAAACTCGATTGCATGTCACAAGAACGTGCCATCTTTTTTTGGAAACGTGCCAGTATGACCCGACAATAAAATAGTATATATAGTTTCTTCAGTAATTTGACACATGGAAAGAAATCACAAAGAACATACCATGTCTTCACTAAGCTGGGGCTGGACATAACGGAAAAACAGAGTCCACCAAAGCTGCAGGTGCTCAGACTGATGCTGACCTGCAATGCTAAAATTTTGCTGCCATGGTTTTGGAGATCCAATAAAATGAACTATCTTCACATTACCGCCAAACCTGAAAAGTTTATTAAAAAAATAATCAAAGAACATGTTTGGATAACAAAAGAGATGGCACTACAGTCAGCCGCTAGGGTTTCCAACCACTTCCCTCGGGCAGTGCCCAGTCCTTCGGCCTTCACATGGCGCAATCGTGATGTTATTCTAAGTCAAATCTTTCTCCGTGACTGTTTCTTTATCTAGATTTATACGGTGTACAGGTTTTCCCATAGCCCCGTAGAACTGTCTGGACAATTTACTCCGTAAAATTGTCGACAATTATCCAGCAGCGAAAATTCATGAAAATGCAGGAGGGGGGGGGGGGGATTTTTCGACTTTCTTCAATGAAGATACCAAAAAACAGCATTGAACAAACATACCTAAAACAGGGAGAGGGCACTTGCCCCCCCCCCAATTGGCGCCACTGCAATTATCAACAGATTGTTCCCACTGTTTACTCCGTAAAATTGTCGCGTTTCAAGGTTGACTAGTTAATTTTTCAGTACAAAACGAACGAACGAAAAGACCCCTTTTTTTTATCTGTCCAAAAGAGGCGCCTTCACCTAAATATTCCACTTCACGGGCATTTTCCCTCTCCTTCCATTCGCCATCGTCAGCATCTCGCGCCATTTCTGACCTAGCATGGAGCAATCATGAACGTCATTCCAAGTCGAGTTTTCTTCCTTTTTTCAGTGATGTTGTGGGGACTACCATTAAATAACAAAATTTTCTCTTCTAACTTGATTACTATAGTTTTATTTGGTACAAACAAACGAACAAACAGATAAACGGACGCCAGATTATACATATATATAACTAGCAACATATATATATATATATATATATATATATATATATATATATATATATATATAACCTCGTACAGATACTTAAAGAAGATACGCCCTCCATCCCTCACACGTCCCTACCCTAAGAGATTCTTTGTCTTATTTTTTAAATGAGAACACTTTTTTTCGACGTAACACCTTAATAGGGTATTCTTTTCTTCGACCACACTGCCATTCTGTGACGAACAAATAAATTTTCAAATGGGGATAAATCCATTTATTTGAACAGGTACAAAAGTCCAGATATTTCGATCTTTGTCAATGAACCACTCTCTCTGAAAATAATCCAGTGAATAACCAGGAAGTTCATTAGTTTGTGAATGACCCGAAATTTTTTTTATTTTCTTTGTATAACAATGCTAGTTTCAATTATATTATTTTAGTAATACTACTGATGACGGTCGCTGTATGTGATCGAAATATCTGGACTTTAGTACCTGTTTTTTCACTGTCTAAATAAATGGATTTATCCTTATTTGAAAATGTATTTGTTAGAACACTCTCTCGACCTTCTCAGTATGTCAAAATCCATTCTGGAATAAAGTCAAATTAAGTCATATCAAATAAAACAATACATCAAATACCTCAACATAAAAATTATCAAAATAAAGTCAAAATCCAGATTGAACAAAGTAGGTTTAAGTTAGTTTGGGAAAATTTTGGCATGTAAAGTGGGCTAATTGACTTTAAGCTGCTAGACCTACTAGTGACATAATTCTGTTTTCTATACCCATCCCTATCTTTTACAATACCTGATTAGACAAGAATCACCGAATCACAAGAATCACCGAGTATGAATGCCCACTGTGTGCTGGTGCTCCAAAAACATTGTTGGCACCACTGCAAAAGATCAAAATGATGGTAATAGGGCAGGTTTAGTCGTCCCCACGAGTCTCTCCAGTTTGTTAGTGAACGGTTTGATGTAGCGTCGATGGCTGTTTCAAGTACTTAAATTCACCTCCTTCTCTAGAGCTTTCTCGTACTGTGCCACCAACTGTCCAACCGACATGACAGAGACAAAGCCACACAGCTTGGTCCAATCATCTTGAGGCTGGCAAGCCGAGAACACAGTTGATGAAGAACAGCTTCATTCGACGTTGCACCTCGATCCGGAATGATCATCCTGGAGAAGGTACCCCCTAAAAGTTCCCCTGTTGAATCTTTCAAAAGAAGAATTAACAGTAAGCTAAAACCTATATAAAAGACTAGCAGCAATCAGATATTTAATTATACCTGGCGCCGCGAAACCAAGAGATTAGGGTATGTTAAAAAAAGAAACAAAAACTCGCCAAACGCGAGATGGCACCAGTGATTTTCTTTTCAACGATAGTACTAGTTTTTGTTCTTATAATTTTTCCTATACTCTATGAATCCTTAAAAAAACTATATCTTTATAAATTCACCCATAAAAAAAAAAATTATAAAAAAATAAATAGTCTAGAGCACCCAGTACTTATCCATACAGCACAGAGAACAGCTGCTTATTTTTCCAATAAATTTTGATTTATGGACGTGTTTTACAGTAAACAATCCAATTATGACTTGAAGAAAATTTCAGAGAAAAAAAAATGAAATAAGCGTTTTATTTTTACTATTTGTTGTGTATCTATGTTTATTTTGTTTCGTGTTAATTGTATTTTTTATTTTGGGTTTATTTTGTGCACCTCTTCCTATTTTTTACTTACTCTTTATAAGCAGGACGATAGAAATACGAAGCAGATGAAGCCATATTATAAATGAAAGACAAGTGTTTGCTTATATCACTATACTGCCAATTTGAGAAATAGGAATTCAATAGTCCTTGATCACCACCTGAAAAGGAATGAAAAGTGTAAATATAGGCTGGGTTAGGGACGTACACAAGGAAAGGGCGATCAGACACCCCCCACTGAAAAAATCATATATTATCCCAAAATTCTGAGCACGTTCTACTTACATTATCCCTAAAATGTCTTTTTTATGATTGTCCCCCCCACCCCACCCCCAAAAAAAATTCTACATGCATGGGAAGGGTTGCCAACAAACCCAAAAAGATGTTCTAAAGCTAGCAAAAAAAGGCCAACTAGCTGTCTGGTCTTTAGAACAGAACTCTGTTTTTTAGGAGTCTAAACTTAAACCACAGAGAATTATCGAATAAAGCGAAGATTCTTTTCTATAAAACAATAGATAATAATATGCTTTAATTACGAGTGATTGGCTATTTTGATGTTACATTCCCTTATAGCCAAAAATGTTACTAGTGGGAGCAAAATCTGAAAGAGATGTGTAATCAATTAGCGTTAACATGGGCTCTGGGAAATTCTTCCATCGCCACTGCTACAAATTATTCAAAACATGCTTCACTCAGGTACAAAAGACAATATGGTTTTTGTACACGAATATTTACATGGTGCTATATTATGGTCAAGTGTATTTTTAAACATTGTAAACTTCAAGTTACACAAGAACATTATTACTTCAAGAACATTATTTGCACTTTACTGAAAATATATAAATGTTTTTACTTTCATAACTTTAATAAATCAAATAATATTAACATTTTGATTACTAAATATCAGTATATGTATATTAAACTGACAATGCACATTCCTTTGTATTTTTTTCAGTAATGTGCAAATTATGTTCTGAACTTGGGAAGGCATAGGGGTTTTGAGCACAACTTATGCTAATTTCTGCTCGTTTTGAGTTTGACACGGTCATTTATTGTAATTTCTGTTCGTTTTGGGTTTCATTTATTTATCGATGCTTATTTGTGGTAGTTTCACGCTTACTAGATAATTTGATTTTATTTTTGCTAATTTTTTGTTTAATGAAGTTCTTTACTTTTCTTTGAAAAACTTATTTTGTGGAAAAAGTTAATTAATTTCTGTTCGTTATATATTGACATAGTTTTTTCAGGGAAAAACAAAATAACACTTTTCATTTTTTTTCAAAAATTTATAGTTTGGCCTGCTATTTATATGCTGGAGAAAAATTTTCAGCAATTTTTAACAACATATACCCTTTTAAAAATCTGGACACAAATAGTAGTGTTTAATTTAGTTTCATAACTCCTCTAGTTGACCAGAAATGGAAAACTTGATACCATTCGCAAAAAAAATATGTTTACTTTTTATTGATAGCTTGGATACACTTACGCTAGTTTGATTTGGTTAAATTTTAAGAGCAGAAGTAGCCCCAAAAGTATGAACATAATACCCTACGTCGTTCTTGGGATACAGCTGAGATGCCTTATTGGGAATTAGTATTAACACAGTGCATTTTGATTTAATCTTAAGGCAACATTTAGTTTTAAAACATAATGGGCAAATGGGAGGGTGGGCATGGGAGGGGGATTAGTTTCCCTCCAATCAATTTCGACTATTAAACAGGGCATCATCCCTTTTTATTTTCAATCGAATGAGCCCTTTTCGAAGTTCCTACGACAACTCCTTCGATACGAAGTGCCCTGGTCTAAACAACAACAACAACAAAAAATAATACATTATATCCACATCGTCCACATCGATCTTTACTATAAAAATGTCAAGCCTTCCAATCGCTTTCGACTATTAAAAAGAGCACTAGCCCTTTCAATTTCCAATGAAAGCCCTTTTGAAGTTTCTACGACAAAACTTTCTATAAAAGCCTTATATGCCCCGAGGGTATGACTTAAACCTTTGCCATGAGGGTTGTTGGGGGGGGGGGGGGGTTGTCATCCGCAAACACACAATTTCCAGAAATTTCAACTACGTTAAACAAAGTGGCTATCTCAAAATTTTAATTGGATGTATTTGGGGAAATGGTGGGCGTGAGAGGGGCCTTAGTTGCTCTCCAATCACTTTCAACTATTAAAAAAAGCACTAGCCCTTTCAAATTCCAATCAAATGAGCCCTTTTGAAGTTTCCACAACAACGCTTTCAATGAAAACCTTAAATACTCCTAGGGCACAACTTACAACCCTTGCCCTGAGGGCTGGGGGGTTGTCATCCTCAAAGACCTAATTTCCAGAACTTTCAACTACGCTGAAGAAAATTGTTATCTCAAAATTTTGATTGGATGTGTTTGGGGAAATTGTGGGCGTGAGAGGGGGGGGGGTTAGTTGCCTTCCAATCACTTCCGAATATTAAAAAGAGCACTAGCCCTTTCAATTTCCAATCGAATTAGCCCTTTTTGAAGTTTATACGACAACGCTTTCTATAAAAACCTTATGTGCCCCCAGAGCATAACTTACCCTTGCCCCGAGGGCTCTGAGGGGGGATATCATCCTCAAAGATCTAATTTCTAAAACTTTTAACAACGTTGAAAAAAGGCTATCTAAAAATTTTGATTGGATGTGTTTGGGGAAAATGTGGGCGTGAGAGGGGGGGTTAGTTGCCCTTCAATCACTCTCGACTATTACAAAGAGCACTAGCCCTTTGAATTTTAAATCGAATGAGCCATTTTTCAATTTTCCACGACAAAGCTGTCAATAAAAACCTTATATGCCCCCAGGGCATAACTTACAACCCTTACCCTGAGGGCTGTGGGGGACTGTTATCCTCTTAGATATATTTCTGGACCTTTCAACTACTTAGAACAAAATGGCTATCTCAAAATTTTGATTAAATGCGCTTGGATAAATCGTGAGCGTGGAAGGGGTGTTAGTTGCCTTCCAATCAGTTTCGACTATTAAAAAGGGCACTAGCCATTTCCATGTTCAACCAGATGAGCCCTTTTTGAAGTTTCTACGACAACACTTTCTATGAAAACCTTATTTGCCCCCAGGGTAAAGCTTAAAATCTTTGCCCTGAGGGCTCTTGGGGGGTTGTCATCTTCAAAGACCTAGTTTCCAGAACTTTCAACTACGTTGAACAAAATGGCCATATCAAAATTTTGATTGGATATATTTGGGGAAAAGGTGACCGTGAGAGGGGGATTTGTTGCCCTCCAATCACTTTCGACTATTAAAAAGGGCACTAGCCCTTTTTTCCAATCGAACGAGCCTTTTTTGAAGTTTCTGCGACGCTTTCTATAAAAACCTTGCATGCCCCCAGGACATAACTTACAATACTTATCCTGAGGGTTGTGGGGGAGTGTCCTCCTCAAAAACATAATTTCTATCTGGAAATCAACTACGCTGAACAAAATGCCTAGCTCAAAATTTTGATTGGATGTGTTTGGGGAAATAGTAGGTGTGGAAGGGGTGTTAGCTGCCGTCCAATCATTTTCGACCATTAAAAAAGGGCACTAGCCATTCCAATTTCCAATCGAATGAGCCCTTTTCGAAGTTTCTACGACAACTCCTTCGATACTAAGTGCCCTGGTATGGATAAAAAAAAATATTAGTAATAATACATAGTACCAACATCGTTCTTTTCTTAGGCACCGCGATAGCACTGCCTATGAAAAAGGGCAATTTCAATTTCCAATCAAATGAGCCCTTTTTGAAATTTCTACAACAACTTTCTATATAAACCTTATATGCCCCCGGGGCATAACTTACAACCCTTGCACTGAGGGCTGTGAGGGGGTTATCATCCTAAAATACCAAATTTCCAGAACTTTTAACTACGTTGAACAAAATGGATATCTCAAAATTTTGATTGGATGTGTTCGGGAGAATGGTGGGCGTGAGAGAAGCGTTAGTCGCTATCCAATCACTTTCAACTATTAAAAAAGCACTAACCCTTTCAATTTCGAATTGAATAAGCCCTTTTGAAGTTTCTACAACAACGTGTTCAATAAAAACTTAATATGCCCCCAGAACATAACTTACAACCCTTGCCCTGAGGGCTGTGGGGGGGAGGGGTTATCATCCTCAAAGACATAATTTCCAAAACTTTTAACTACGTTGAATAAAATGGCTATCTAAAAATGTTGATTGGATGTGTTTGGGGAAATGGTGGGCTTGAGAGGGGTGTTAGTTGCCCTCAAATCAATTTCGACTATTACAAAGAGCACTAGACCTTTGAATTTCAAATAGAATGAGCCCTTTTTCAAGTTTGTACGACAAATAATCGAATAAAGACCTTATATGCCCCAAGGGCATAATTTGTAACTCTTGCCCTGAAGACTTTGGGGGGAGATTCCTGCTCAAAGGTATAATTTCCTGAATTTTGAACCGCGTGGAACAAAATGGCTATCTCAGAATCTTTATTGGATGTGTTTGGGGAAATGGTGGGCGTGGAAGGGATGTTAGTTGCCTTCCGACTATTGTTTTCGGGAAAATGGTGGGCGTGAGAGGGCGTTAGTCGCTATCCAATCACTTTCGACTATTAAAAAGGGCACTAGGCATTTCAATTTCCAATCGACTGAGCCCTTTTTGAAATTTCTACGACAACACGCTCTATAAAAACCTCATATGCCCTCAGGGCATAACTTAAAATCCTTGCCCTGAGGGCTGTGGGGGTGTCATCCTTAAAGACCTAATTTCCAGAACTTAAAACTACGTTGAATAAAATGACTATCTCAAAATTTTGATTGGATGTGTTTGGGGAAACGGTGGGCGTGAGACGGGGGTTAGTTGCCCTCCAATCACTTTCGACTATTGAAAAAGACACTAGCCCTTTGAATTTCCAATCGAATGAGCCCTTTTTGAAGTTTCTACAACAACGCCTTCTATAAAAAAAACTTATATGCTCTACTTGCCCTGAGGGCTGTGGGGGAGTGCCCTCCTCAAAAACATTATTTCTATCTGGAAACCAACCACGCTGAACAAAATGGCTATCTCAAAATTTTGACTGGATGTGTTTCGGGAAATGGTGGGCGTGAAAGGGGTGTTAGTCACCTTACAATCACTTTTGACTATCAAAAAGGGCACAAGCCACTTCAATTTCCAATTGAATGAGCCCTTTTCAAAGTTTTTACGACAACTTCTTCGATACAAAGTGCCCTGCTCTAAAGGAAAAAAATAATAAATATACATTGTGCCAACATCGTTCTTATATGCCCCCAGGGCATAACTAAAACCCTTGCCCTTAGGGTTGTGGGGGAGTGTCCTCCTCAAAAATATATTTTCTTTCTTGAAATCAACTCCGCTTAACAAAATGGATATCTAAAAATTTTGATAGTATGTGTTCGGGGGATTGATGGGTGTGGGAGGGTGGGCTAGTTGCCCTCCTACCACTTTCGACTATTAAACAGAGCACTAGACAACTCCTTCGACGCGAAGTGCCCTGGTATAAAGAAAAAAATAATAATACATTGTGCCAACATCGTTCTTTACTTAGACAGCGCTTGTGCGCTGCCTATGATAGTATTGAATAGCGGTAGTATTAATAGCAGCAGTAGTATCAAAGTATTGCCTTTTGGTCAGTTGAACATCCATCTCATCAAGTCCTGGAAGTTTCAACTTTATATTCTTAGCCATTGCTATGATATTGCTGATATGTCCTTTTGATAACCTATAACCTTAGCCCTACAAGTAGTTGCAATCAATAACATATACTATGTGTAAACAATGACGAATTGCCTAACTTACAGCCCTTGTCCTGAGGACTGTGGGGAGGTTGACATCCCCAATACTAGATTTTTTTTTAACAACACTGAACAAAATAACTCTCTTAAAATTTCGATCGCATATGTTTTGGGGGATGATAGCCTTGGGGGGGGGGGGTTGACATCCCTCAAATCACTTTTGACTCTTAAAAATGCCACTAAAACTTCCGACTTGCAATCAAATGAGCTCCATTCGATCCAAAATTTGGTGGCCGGCGTTTACCCCCCACCCCCGCAGAAAATACACCCTCGCGGAAAATACCCCCCCCCCCCCAAAAAATACCCCCAGCGGAAAATAAGGCTTTCCAAATTTGAGAATTTTAATTGAGTTTTTCTTTTTTTAATTTCCGTAGGGGGATGGAATTTTGGTACTTGTGTATTATGCACCACTCACTCAAGTTTTCGTTGTGTAAAATTCAAGAACAAGCCTGTTTTTTTGTTAGTTTCTTCGTTTCTTTAGAAATAAATTTACGCTATAGATTTGCACATTAGAGGGGGTAAGCATAACGGGTCTGCATGCAAAATGTGTTTGGTACAGTTATTCTGCATATTAGATAGATTGACAAATAAGTGTATTTTAAAGCCAAATATACGGCCATAAACACAGTAAAATAACATAATTGAATATAGTGAATGGGGGGGGGGGGTGTTTAACCCCCGAAAAATGCCCCCCCCCCCATGGAAAAGAAAGCTTTCCAAATTCTAAAATTTTATTTGACTTTTATTTTTGTAATTTATGTAGGGGAAAGGAGTTTTGTTACTTGTGTGTTATGGGTTCAAATATTACGCTAAAGTTCAAATTTTCTTTGAATCACAAATCTCTCTATCACAAAGACTGTTTAATTAGACTAGATAGGTCTTTCGAAATTGCTAAAAAAAATCAGTGTAAAGAGGGAGTTATTGACTAGGGAACAAACCCCCTCCTATACGTAATAATTTATGTTCGTTATAAGTTTTAATGTTACTCCTTACTTTCAGTTAAAAAACTTGTTTTTTATTTATTTTCTAATCATTTTTTAAATAATGCTAGGAAATCCAGCGCCCCCTTCATAAAAATGTCCCTTCCCCCAAGGAAAGATCCTCCCACGTAAAGTTTGTTCAAAGTAAAACATCAAAATTAAGATTAAGAAAATCAAATAAAAAATTTAATTCAATATTTTTAATTTAATTTTGAATGCCAAAAGCCAGTATATTTGACACCTTTAAACTTCATAACTGTAAAAAAATTAATTTTTTTTTAAAGTGACAACTAAATAAATACCATCACTCCTGGAAAAAAATTGATAACAAAACACAAAAAACGTATCCATTCAGGGGGAAAACACTGAAATATAGCATTCCGTCCAGGGGAAACATTTCTGACTGTAGTTGCTTCATACATCAGCTCATTAGTATTACTGGAATGCAATCAAAAGTTGACAGCATATGTTTATCTAAATTGCCCTTTATTAAGTTTTTTCTTGTGTTTTTATAATTATACGAACTTTCTTATGTACTATTAACTGTACTAATTACTAATAAGCAAATACATATTTAAGATCACCATAAAAAGCTGATTCTTTGACTGAATGATATCAATAGTTAGGCTCTTATACTTTTGTTATTGACAAGGATCGTTATTTACTTACCATTCATTACTATGAAGAATTTTTTTTTTTGCTCCAACCTAATCATATAGAAAATTTTTTTGTAGAAAACTTGTTAGGGGTCACTCAGTTACAAATTAGAACTTATATTTTTCATTATTATGGGTAAAAATTTATTGGCAGGCAGCCAACAATGGGGCAACAAACATTTTTTCCATGGTTTTTCCCTATTCTGTTTTTTTCTTTGGTTTCCTTACAATTACTATATAGTCCAAAATTTCCAGGTGGGGGCCATGACCTTCCCCCTGCCCCCCTTGCCGATGCCTATGGCCTTGTTAAGCCGAAGATGAGTAGAAATAAATTTAAATAATTTTTCAAGCGTAAAACTACCACAAATCACCATTAATAAATCAAATGAACCCAAAACGAACAGAAATAACAATAACTAACCTATTCAAACTCAAAATAGCAACAATTAGCATGAGTAGGACTGATAGCCCCCACACCTCCTCAAGACCAGAAAGTAATTTGCACTTTACTGAAAACAAAATACATTTTAAAGTTTTCGCTTTTTTTACTTCAACAAATAAAGAAGAATTAAGGCTATAAGGAATAGATATCAAAATATGTATATCAAACTGACAATACACGTTTTTTTTTTTTTGTTTTTTTTTAATTAAAGTGCAAATTATTTTATGGTATGAAGAAAATTTGGGTCTTGTCAGCCATACTCCTTTTATTTTTTGCTCGTTTTGAGCTTGACTATGCTATATATTACAATTTCTGCTAGTTTTGGGTTTCATTTATTTTTTAATGGTGATTTGTGGTAGTTTTACACTTGGAAGATAAGAAAAACAAAGTCGTAGAATATGACAACGCTTTTGTCCATAAAAACTTAAACAATTTAGAATGTGTTGGTTCTCAAAGCAAACTATCTTTTCGAAGGATAGCCAAACCTTCTTAAACTTTTTAGTACCAAATGATTTAGCTTAATATTGATGATTGTTTGCTCAAGTTATTTTTCTTCTTCAATTTTTTTTTTTTAATTTGGCATCCGCACCTGCCAAAATTGCAGAAAATTATATGAAAACCCTTTTAAACACAGATTGATTTGTGTTTTTTTTTTCTAAGTTTTTAAGACACTTCTGGTGTGTAAATTCCTTTTTTTCCGTTCCTTAGCACTTTTCAACAAAACTATAAAAAAAAACACAAATAAAAGTTTCTAATTTAGGAACCTTACTTTCCACAGGGGGGGGGGAAAGGGTATTTTCCAAGGAGGGGGTATTTTCTTTGGGGGTTAATTTCCGAACGAGGGGGGTATTTTTCGTGGGAGAGGGCATTTTCGGGGGGAAAAACACCCCCCCCCATTCACTATTTTCATTTATGTTATTTTACTGTGTTCATGGCCGTATATTTGGCTTTAAAATACACTTATTTGTCTATCTATCTAATATGCAGAATAATTGTACCAAACACATTTTGCATGCAGACCCGTTTTGCTTACCCCCCTCTCCCTAATGTGCAAATCTATAGCGCAAATTTATTTCTAAAGTAACGAAGAAACTAACAAAAAAAACGGTGTGTTCTCGAATTTTACACAGCGTAAACTTGAGTGAGTGGCGCCTAATACAGAAGTACCAAAATTCCATCCCCTACGGAAATTAAAAAAATAAAACTCAAATACAATTCTCAAATTTGTAAAGCCGTATTTTCCACGGGGTATTTTCTTTCTTTTTTTTTGGGGGGGGGGGGGTATTTTCCGGGGGGGGGAGTATTCAAGTAGAACCCCAAAATTTATACAACTACCCAACCCAGAAAAACCTTATATGCCCTGGACATAACTTATAACCCTTGCCCATGGGCTCTGGGGGATTGTGTCCGCCATAAAGATATGGCGGATGATTTTTGTTATATGATTTTTGGACTATTGGTAACAAAATGCTTATCTCACAATTTCAATTGAATGTGTTTTGGGAAAAGAGGATGTCAGGGAGGGGGGCTAGTTGCTCTCCATCATGTTTGACCTTTAAAAGGGAACTAGAACTATACATTAAAAATAAGATGAGCCTCTTGTACTCCTTCGATACGATACCCTGGTCTAAAAAAAAAAAAAAAAAAAAAAAAAAAAAAAAATTATGTATTATTTACATAATGTAACAAAATGGAGCATTGGTAACACAATGACTATCTCACAATTTCAAATGAATTCGTTTCGAGAAAATAGGAGTTCACGGAGGGGGGCTAGTTGCCCTCCATAATGTTTGACTCTTAAAAGTGAACTAGAACTATACATTTCAAATCAAATAAGCCTCTACTAAAGTTCAAACGATCATCCCTTTCATAAGAACCATATATGCCCCTGGGGTATAACTTACAACCCTTACCTCCAGACTCTGGGGATTCTGTCAACCTCAAAGGCCTTATTATATAATCTTTGGACTATTTTTGAACAAAAGGCTATTTTAAAATTTCTATCGGATGCATTTACGGAAAATATGACTTAGGGGGGGGGGGTTCCTAGCCTCTGATCACTTTGACTCATAAAAAGGGCAATAGAACATCTGATTTCCAATCAAACGAGCCCATTCCGGAGTTTTTACGACGACCCTTTCCATAAAAAACCTTACTTGCCCTCGGGGCATAACTTACAACCCTCGCGCTGATGGCTGTGGGGGGTTGTCATCCTCTAACACATAATTTCCAGACCTTTCAACTACGCTGAACGAAATGGCTATCTCAAAATTTTAATTAGATGTGTTTTGGGAATTGATGGGCATGAGAGGGGGGGGGGGCTTGTTGCCCTCCAATCACTTTTGACCCCTTTCAATTTCCAATCGAATGAGCCTTTTTCAAAGTTTCTAAGACAACAAATGACCATCTCAAAATTTCTATGAGATACATTTCGGGAAAATACGAGGCGTGTGTGTGTGTGGGGGGGGGGGGGGTACCCACCCTCCAATCACTTCCAATCTTAAAAAGGTCACTAGAACTCCTAATTACCGATCTCCCTCTGAGCCCCCTCCTAAGTTTATACGATCAACCTTTCTATATAAACCTTACATGACCCAAGGGCATAACTTACAACCCTTGCCCTGAGTTCTGTGGGGGGGATGGTGTCATCCTCGAAGACATAATTTCCGGACCTTTCAATTGCTTTGAACAAAATGGTCATCTCAAAATTTTGATTGGATGTGTTTGGGGAAATGGTGGCCGTGGGAGGGGGGTTAGTTGCCCTCCAATCACATTCGGCAATCATAAAGCGCACTAGCCCTTTCAACTACTTTTAACAAAAGGGCTATCTCAGAAATTTTCATTGGATGTGTCTGGGGAAATGATGGGCGTGGGAGAGGGGTTAGTTACCCTCCAATCACTTCTGACTATTAAAAAGGGCACTAGTCCTTTCAATTTTCAATTCGAAACACATTCATAAGTAACTGAATAATGGATGCTTCGTTAACGTATGCATATACGTATAAGCTTTTGTAGACAACTCTGTATATCCTACATATTGTATAAGGCAATCGCGTAAAAAAACATCAAAAAAAATCTAACATTAAATAGCGACGAAGACCACACTGCCTTTCCATCACAAACATCAAAAACAAGAAGAACAATACGGAATTCTTTTCGTAGGACAGTGGAATAAATTTTTTGGAATGAATATTTCGGCCCTATGTCCAAGGAGCGTCCTCAGCGAAACATAAATATATAAAAGAAGAAAGAATCACAACAACATACGACCAATAAAACTAAAAAAATTTAAAACAGTCTTAAGTCTGAGTCTGATTTATTAGTCTTAAGTCTGATTTCAATTCCTTCTCGAACTACCTGCTTTATGCCTAGATCATTGCTAATAAGGACGGATTCTTCAAAAGTATTTTGTGGCTAAGATTTTCAAATAAATGGCTGCTTAAAGCAGAATCAAAAAAACATTAGCATTATTAGAATTTAGAGCTTTGGTGATATCATCATTATGCTGTTGTAGGTGTTTCTCTAAATTCTGGTGAGTTCTACCTACATAGTATTTGCCAAAGTCACATGTTATTTGATAGAACCCTCTTTGGCGAGCAGCTGGGGTTTTATCTTTACTAGAATTTAGGAAATTTATGATTTTTAAATTATTGGTAAACACTATATACAGATCATTTTGTGTCCAGAATTTTTAAAGATTAGTAGTGATTTTTGGAATGTATGGGAGGTAAATTATATTTGAGGGCTTACCGGGATTCTCCCATGGTAAACTACCATTGATTTTACGGGAGTACCTTTTCAGTCTATGGTTATTTGTATTATTAATAAATAAAATAGGATTCCCATTTCCAAAAATAATGTCCCTGATCTCCCTCTGAGCCCCCTCCTAAGTTTATACGATCAACCTTTCTATATAAACCTTACATGACCCAAGGGCATAACTTACAACCCTTGCCCTGAGTTCTGTGGGGGGGATGTTTAGTTCTGCTGTAATGTAGGAATCAGAACAAATGTTTAAGGCACGATCGACGAGAGAGATTACGACAGCTCTTTTAACTTGTGGGGAGGGGTTTGATTTAAAATGTAAATATCCATTGTTTTGTGTTGGTTTTCTGTAAATAGTAAAATTGAGTTTATCTAAGATACGAATAATTAACACATCTAGGAATGATATTTTATTTGCAATTTCAATTTCTAAGGTAAACTGTAAATTTCTATCATATGTACTAAGGTGATCTAAAAACCACTAAGCTCATTTTCCCCATAATTCCAAAGTGAAATTACGTCATCCATGTAATGTCCCCAAAAGATGTGTTTCAAGAGATAGGAATTTAATGCCCAATTTTCAATATGGATTTAACGCCCATTTTTTATATAAATATTCTCCAGTAACCCGGAGAGGGGTGCGCCCATCAGTAAACCATTAATTCGCTGGTAAAAAGAGTTACAGAATTGGAAATGCATTGAATACTTGTTACAGAGTTTAACCAAGGTCATTAAGACCTCGCAATCTATTCCTGCTGCTGAAGCTTCTATCAAATGATAATTTTCGTTTGTTTTATTTTCTAATATAATTGCTCAGATACTGCTACATCAATATTTGTATACATAGAAACAATGTCAAATCTACTTATAACTGTATTCTCTGAGATACTTACGTTTTTGAGTTTTTCGACTTAATCTACCGAATTACATACGTATGATTTTTGAGAATAAAGCAAAGGTTTGAAGGCTGTACATGACCATTTTCAAATATTGGAGGCGGGGGATTTCGTACAAGCTACGATGGGCCTTAAGGGAATGCCTTGCTTACATAATTTTGGTAGACCATAAAATTTTGGACAAAAGCTACCACAAGGGAAAAATTTATAACATAATTGTGGGGTAATTTTACCATTTTGTTTTAGATTTATTAAATTCATTTATAATTTTGTTAGCAAACTGATCAGTATGATCTTGGGTTACAGTTGTATATATAGTTTTGTCATTTAGATGTAAATAAATTTCTGTGTCGTAATCTGTCGTATCAATGACAACCAAAGAATTGCTTTTATCTGCATTAGTTATAATAATGGACGGGCCTTTGCAGAGATTAGATAGAATTTTTAGGTCATACAAATTATCTAGTTTTATATTGGCGGGAGAATTAACCTTTTTTTCGGTTGTTGTGAAGGCTCTAACTTCATCTGGGTTGGAAATAGATGTATAATATTTGTGCAAAGAAGACTCTAGAGAGGCAATTAAATCTGCCACAGGAACTTATTTTGGAAGAAAAGAGAATTTTGAACCTTTTTCGAGAGTTTGAATTTCCAATGGTTCAAGCGTTCTAGAGGAGAGATTAACAACAGCCAGTCCAGGAGTGAATCTTGGGAGTGTAAGTAGGGCTATTCATCGGAGATTCATATCGTAGGTTTTCCAATTTTTTAATAATTCGTTCCCTTGACAAGCGGAAATCATGACTAAACAAATTCTCTTTCCAATCTAGCAGCCTGGCTAAAATCAACAAAGCACAGATTTTCAAAAAAGAATTTTTCTAAAGATTTTCTTTCAGAGGAATTAGTGTATCTTTTTTCTTTTTTGTCTTTAATAATATGTATTAATATTTTTAATTATAATGTGTGAGCAAATTGCTCTTCTTTCCGGGTATTTGAGTGTAATCTGAATCTTAAAGACTTGGGAATAAGATTTTCAAATTTGCAAGATTGCAAGAATTTATGTTGGTTAATAATATTAGCGTGTTTGTTTGCCTAAGCCAATAAAATAAAAGATATCATTGGTCAACTGCTCCCCATAAGCGAGAAGAAAATAGCAACGAAGACCACACTGCCTTTCCATCACAAACATCCAAAACAAGAAGAACAATAAGGATTCTTTTCGTAAGACCGTGGAATATTTTTTTTTTAATGAACATGTCGGCCCTATGCCCAAGGGCCGTCCTCAGCAAAACATATATGTGTATAAAAGAAGAAAGACTGACAGAAACATACCACCATCAAAACTAAATAAATTTAAAACAAGCCCATCATCCTTACTCCAGCAAAGTTCGACCAGGCCAGGTAAATAAAGTGTGGTGAAGCAAGGTGAGTCATTGAAATAAAAGAAGAATAACTAAAAACAGGTTCTTATTGCTAATCTTGCCTTTTTGGCAGCTAACCTCAAAGGGCTCTATATGTGACTGGTTCTGTGTTAATGTCTACTGGTTTTTAAAAATATTTTGTGAGATCGTTTTTAATTAGATTTGTGTGTAGAGCATTTATTGAATATTCCCTCAAGTCCCTATTTAAGGAAATATTATTATTAGTCTTAAGTCTGATTTCAATTCCTTCTCGAATTACCTGCTTTATGCCTAGGTCATTGCTGATAAGGGCGGATTGTTCAAAAAACATTTTGTGGCTAGGATTTTCAAATACATAGCTGCCTAAAGCAGAATCAAAAGAAACATTAGCAATATTAGAATTTAGAGCTTTAGTAATATCATTTTTATCCTGTTGTAGACGTTTCTCTAAATTCTGGTGAGTTCTACCTACATAGTATTTGCCACAGTCGCATGGTATTTCATAGACCCCTCTTTGGCGAGTAACTAGGATTTTATCTTTACCAGAATTTAGGAAATTTTTGAAATTATTGGTAAATACTAAATACACATTATTTTATGTGCAGACTTTTTTAAGATTCGTAGTGATTTTTGGGATGTATGGGAGGTAAATTATATTTGAAGGCTTATCGGGATTCTCACATCGGGAGGGCTTATCTCAGATGCGAACTTTAAAATTATTTCCTTTAAACTTTTACTTTTAAAGTTGAATTTATTAACTTTAGACACTGCAGATATTCAGAGTACTAATTTTTAAACTAATCCGTCGAGAAAACTTTTAGAAACTTTGGAAAGCCCTTCATACCCTTGAACCCCTCCCCCCTCTCCACCAATGCAATATATATTATATTATTGTAGTATATGTTGCACCTTAAAGGTGGAAAACATACCATCAAAACTGCCCCTAGTTGTGGCAAACCTGATGAGATCATTGTAGGTATTCTCACTGGGTTTGAAGACAAAGACGCCTGAATTGAAACAATCTGGCCATCCAGGATCCGATACTGCAGACAATTCGTCTTTGTCAAACAGCTCATCACAATTTTGGACAACCTACAACAAAATTGGATTATTAAAACCATTATTATCATTAAAATTAATTACCATTAAAATTAATTTCAATTTAGAATAAACTAATTAATATAAAATAATTAAAGATAATTTATTATGAATTCTTATTACTAAGATTATTATTAAAAAGAAAATCTGTTGCCCAGATAAGCATATATCACTTGCTTTTCTTGACATAGCAAAATTGCCATTTTCTGCAAAAGATACAGCCATTTTTGGGCAAAAATCGTGTGCATCGTGAAAATTAGCTACGTAAAAACTTTTTAGAGTAAAACTGATATTTCCAAAAACTCATTCTAATAGCATTTCCTCGAGGAAACTACAAAATTGCCTATTTTTGTCAATGGTAAAATTGCAATTTGTTTCAAAAGAACAGTCATTTTCTTGCAAAAACAGGCAGTGCTAAAAAGCAGCTATGCGAAAAATTCTTAAAGGAAAACGGATGTCTCACAAAACTCAATTCAATGCCATTTTCTTTGAAATAATAATAATAAAAAAAAAAATAAAGTGTACAAAGATAAAAAAGTTTTGGTCTGATGCATATTGAACAGTTTTATGGGTTTGTTATAGCACATGGCGTTCTAGATAAGAGAAAACAAGAGTCAAAATATCGGCAGACAGCTAGCTTTTTGTGAGCCTATTTGAATTGACCCATGTTAAATTACAGTAATTATAGTATTTTCGCAAATAAGATATATTATAGTAATTATTCCGAGGTTTCAAGGTTGTTCTAATCATCAGACTTTTCACGGTGGCTAACAGTAAATAAAGATAAATCGTCCTTGTTACCCATAACAAATTGATAAAATCCACTTTAAAAATTCGTTCCTTTAAACATTTGCTTTAAAATTTAAATTTATTGCAATTACTGTTTAAAAATACAAACGAAAGGAATCTAACATCTTATACCATGAGCTTAGGCGATTTGCAACTACCCTGAAAACGAGGCTTGTCACACCCCTGACCCCTCTCTCGTAACCACCATCTTTCGTAAAGTTCATCTCATTATTTGTACTTTACTAAAAACTTTCAACGACTTGACAAACTCCCCGTTGGTATTAACAATTGTTTTATCGATAAAAAAAAAATAAAATAATAATAATTTTACCATGTTTTCACAAAAGAGCAAAAGTAAGGTTTTAAAAGGGGGAATTTTTTCGAGAATCAATCATTTTTTTTCGTTTATGAGAGCTAAATAGTTTCCGAAATAATGTTACAGCCCATTTGTGCAACGCTATAATAACAATAATGATAATAAAATTACCACTAACGAGGGATTCTTTCGAAACTATACAGGTAGTTTTATCATTTGGATTAAAGGACTCAGAAGCTTAACGTTTTTTTTTTTAAACTAATGTTAAGGTATCACGGCCATGTTTCATTTTCAAAAAGGAAAAATAGATCAATCTCCTTGGGAAAATAAATTCTGTCATTTTTTTTTTATTTTTTTTAAATTCATTCATCTTTGAAGCACCTTGTTGTACCATCTCTTGTAACGTTCATCTTGTTGTTTTTACTTCTCTAAAAATTTACAAGATTATAACAATTGCCAAATTGGTGATAGCATTAGTTTCACAAGAGCAAAATAAGGTTACAAAAGGAGCAGTTTTTTCAAGATTTTACAATTTTTCTTTTATAACAGTTGAGAGACTCCCAAAATGGTGTTTCATCCTATTTTACTGACACTATTAAAAACAAGAAAAGCCTAATGAGTGAATCTGGTGAAACTATACAAGTGATTATATCATTTAGACTATAGGACTCTGAAGCTAAATGTTATTTTTTAAAATAACGTTAAGGTATCAAGCCCATGTTTGATTTTGAAAAAGAAAAATAGATAAATTTTCCTTGGGGACTACCATTGCTTCTGCACATCAGATTAGGTGCAATAAAGTAGTTTTCAAGGTCATTTCAAGAGATGACAGATGTTTTAAATTCTAGTTAGAAAGGCTTCTAGGTTGTTGAAGCAAGAGTTGAAGAGGGAGGAAGCCAAGCTCAATGAAGCAATCATTGTTGGCCCATTTATCAGCAAGTTTATGAAGTATGGGAAGTTTGAGAAAAGGAGTTTGGATTATGAAATTGCAAAAAAAAAAAAAAAAAGAAAAACAATATACATTAAAGTTACTCCTGAAAGCTATATGTTATATTACCCCGTAGGTATGTATTATGAATTTTGACCTCGTTTTTGTATATTCATATTAATGTCTAAATGTTTTTATAATTTGAAATATGTTTAACATGTACAGTATACACAACACTTTGTCATTAAGAGATGTTTTCAAAGATAAAACAAAAAAATCCAATAAATTCAAAAACACACAGAATTTTGATCAAATATGTAGGCTATATGTTTTTATTCTTAAATATAGGATTCAATACATATCTCCTGTGAAAAAACACCTAGGAGTGAACAATACTTTTTGGCATGCAATGCAATCCTTTACAGGAACAACACTTCTTTTTTTGCTTCTTGACTGGTGCTGCTGTAACATAGAAAGCTAGAGGTGGTCACAAATTCGAATTGTACATTGAGCTCATATTATGCCATTATAGAACCACCCTACCTAATGTACCTATCCAATAACTAAATAAAATAAAAATACTGAAACTGGGTAGACCTTTAAACTATCTAAAATTATTAAAACATTAAATATGTATATAAATGAATAATTCTGGTAGCTTCAAAAAAAATTACAGCCAAAATCAGGATTTCATCCTGAATCCAAAAACGAGATTTGTTTCTGTTGCAAATTCAATTTTAACCCAACCCATCCTTTCTAACCTTAGCCAAATATAAAGCCCATATTATATATACCCCTTACATTTACTGATTCTCAATTTTGTCATCATCGATTCAATTTACAGGTAAACTGGCTTTAACATGATTGACACTATCACAGGCATATAAGCTTTATCTAAAATAAGAGAACAGGGTATCGTCTTTGAGGGTCCATAATGGGTTTAAAATTGATTTGCAACAGAAACGAATGTTACATTTGGATTCAGGATGAAATTCTGACTCCAGAGGCTAGTTTGTTTCTTAGCTATCTGAATTTTTAATTCATGTAGGTATTTACCACAAAATCTTTTATACAAATAGTAAGGGCCATCTCGTGACTCTTTGGGGCTTTGACAGAGACACGAGGCCCCGGTTAGAATACTAAAATTTGGAAACAATAAAAAAAGCATGTTTAATCCATAAAAAAAAATGTCACTCCTGTTAAATTAAAAAATTACTTTTTTTTATCATACAAGTAAAGAACCCTACTCAAGGGCACAGCCAGGATTTTTGTTCAGGGGGGGGGGCAGGGGTTAAACAAAAAAATCCACTCCTTGCAATAGAGAATGTATCCACTAGGCGTAAATCAAAAGGTTTTCCTGTCTGAAGTATCTTTAAGGGGTGTTTTGTTTTTAAGCCAACTTTAATAATATGGAGTAAAATTTAAGTCAGAACCAAGAAAATATAAGATGGACAGAAAGTCCTCTGAGGTCTAATTTACAATGCTGAAATGTTAAGAAGAGTTTAAAGGTTTAAAGATATTTTTTTTTCAATTTAAAAATAATCTCCAGCCACATATTTTTTCTCAATTACCTTTTCTTAATTATAAGAGAAGCAAATATTTATTCTTTAATTTTATTGTTGTCAAGAGTAACCATGCTTAATCATGCCCAGGCCAGCTTTATTCATGCATGGATTGTTTCTTTTTCTTGGAAATAGAAACCTTGTATTCCTTTCTATAAAAGAAAACACTACATTCCAAAAGAAAAGTTAGGCAATTGAACACAAATTTGCAAAACTATTTAAAACTAAATTAAAAAAAAAGACTTGTTGAGCTGAGAGAAAAAGAAAATTCTAAACAGTGATAGAGCATGCAAAAATTTACCAAAAAAGGGAGTTGATAAGGCATTAAATTGCAAATCAAAATGACTACAAAACAAATCATTCTATGAAGGCTTGAAAGCACAAATAATTCCTAATTAAAATGAAAAAATACCAGAGTGTCAGCATCTAAGAACACAGCTGTCTTAAATTGTGTAAGCTTCCAAGCATGGATCTTTGTAAAGGTGATACCAAGTTCTGGTCTAGCAAGGAGGGCTAAGTGTGCAGAGTCTTGGGAGTCAAGGACATCAACAAGCTCCACAACATCAAATACCTCTTGCAACCTCCGTCTAAAATAGGAAAAAAAAATGTTAAGTTAAATAATAAACTAAGAAAAGAAAATTCAATAATATAAGAATATATTTGTACTGAGGTAAGAGAAATGGTTATTAAATAGACACAATGGGACAGGAAAAAAAGGAATCAGAATATCGGGAATTAATCTATTAAATAGTTGACTAGTCCAACTAAAAAAATTGGGAAAAAATGTCTAAAATAGGAAATAAAATGCTAAGTTAAATAATAAACTAAGGAATGGAAATTCAATAATATTGAACTATTCTGATACTTGAGTAAGAGAAATGGTTATTAGATAGCATAATGGGACAGGAAAAAAGGAACCAGAACATTGGAAATTAATTTATATACATTTGACTAGCTCAACTAAAAAAATCATTTTAAAAGTCATACAGAGTAGAACATAAAAAACTTATATATCCAATGTGAAGGTTCAACAATTGTAAAAATG
Source organism: Artemia sp. Qi Xiang Cuo (assembly GCF_049724085.1). NCBI lineage: Eukaryota > Metazoa > Arthropoda > Branchiopoda > Anostraca > Artemiidae > Artemia > Artemia sp. Qi Xiang Cuo. Next base: position 19,986,203 of record NC_142811.1, read on the forward strand.
TTCCTAAATCAACTGCTCTCTATAAAGGGATTTTCAACCTCGCACCTTAACTTGTGTTTCCTTAATTGACAGGTTTGAATGATTCTATGAACATCAGTTCTAACTGAAAAAACAAACTGCTCAGGTATTGAAATGTTTCTTATAACCCAAGTAAAAAAAGAAAATCATAGATCACTTATTATCTATCAGGGCAAACTCAAGCAATGAAGAATGGTGAAAGAGTATTCCCATTAGCTAATTTTTTTAGTGGTGTATCCCAAGGAAGCAGCTTGGGCCTATTATTTTTTTACTTCTTTTTATCAATGACTTACCCCCTTTTATCCAGTATTCCATTATTAAGATGTTTACAAATGACATAAACTTACCAGCAAAACTGCACTTACCAGCAATAAGTATTGGCCATATACATCTTATACCAAATGATAATGATTCCCATGTTCACAGTGTGATTGGAACTCTTTATTTGTGAATTCATTCAAGTGTGTTTTTCTCCATTATGGTCAAATTTATGAGGCTGATTATTATTAATATATTTCCAATGTTGCACTTTCAGACTTATTCTGAGCACAGAAGCATCAATTTGCAAAAATATAGGGAGGGAATTATAAAGATAGCTACCATGAAAACTGCATTTGGCCAGATATAGCCCTAGGCTATAGCCTATACAAAACTTCACTGATTCTATTGGTTTGGATTATTTACTTCCTTATTTTTTAGCAACAGCTGATTCATACTGTAAAATAATGCCAAATTGAAAAAAAAAAAATTTAAAAAAAAACAAAAAAATGATGCCAACTTGAAAAATCAAGGGCTGTATTTGGCCCTATTATGAGAGGGGGGAGGGAGAGAAACAATTGTCACAGTGGCGACCATTATATTTGGAAACAGGGCTGAAGAGGCAACTTAATGGCACTACTTTTATTATAGTGTTTAGATCAGAAGAGCACATGCACAAGAGACCTGCTGTAGATTCTTCCAAACCTTTCTAGGGCATAATTTTGCCTCTGAAACTATTCCTAAAAATGTAATAACCTGATAAAGCTACAATCTGTTTTCTAAAATAGCAAACATCCCATACCCTAGATTTTTACTCATTTATTCATGTTTTGGTAAGTTCCCATAGTAAGCCAGGAATCAGATACAAAAATTTGGAGAGAGCATTGAATTGCAAATCAAATGGTGCGTCAATGTTCATTCCAAATCTGATAATTGCTGCTGTTGAAAATTATCCCAGACTCCCCCCAGATAAAGCTGAAATAGCCAACCCCCCCCCCCACACACAGTTTACTGATTTTGTGGCTCTCCTTGTTCCTCATTGCCAGTTGGTCCATAATGCTAAATAAAGCTAATTTAAAATAATAAAAAGCTAACATTTAATATAGCGTATGACAATCTTGACCCCCTTAGGTGGCTGGGATTTAATTGTAGCATTACAAATTAATATATTTGGAAAGAACATTGACTGGAAAATGTAATAGTAGCCTGTATTTGTTTTTTTTTCTTATCTGATTTCTGCACTATAATAAACAGTAGAATTCTAGATGAGAGGCTTTTGACCTTTTGTAATCTTGCATGGGCACCCATAAGGGGGGACACCCCCCCCCCCTGGCTGAATGATGCTGCCTTATTTTCATATATTTGTTCTGAGATTTCTATTATATAGCATTAAAAGTGCCAATTAGACAAGGTTTGCCCCCCCCCCCCTGGAATTCAGCTTATGGGCACCCATGTAATCCTGTTAAGTAGTTGGGCCAGGGGAATGAAACTTCTAGGAATAAATTGTGCCTTGATGTTTTCAAGCCTCCATCTTTGCTGTTTCCTAAGTTCCCAGGCTTAGAGAACTGAAAAGAAAATAGGTCTATAGCCTAAATGTCTTATAGATATGGGTAGCCAAGTTGATTCAATTTATAGATACAGGGTTGGAACAACTGAGATGCTTGAGAGATAGATAGGACATATATAATTTGGGTTGTACATTTGCTCATTGGATGGGGGGGGGGTGTAAGTATAACAGGACTGTATGTAAAAAGTAACCAACCCAAAACACCAACTAAATAATTAATTTAAATATAGCTACAATGTAGTTTTCACTGAGCCAAAGCTCGTAATTCTCTCCAAGATCAGACATCAACAAACCAGTTATTGTCTGATATTGCAAGCAAAGTTAGGTAAATATTTACCAAATCATCTTATTGAGTTACAACTAAAGTGAATATACCACTCAATGCCTTTTTTATGTTCTTTTCAAATATAACAATAATTTTTGTCAGAAATGAATTTTAATCCCCACCCTTATAGTCTATATAAGCTACCAATTCAGGGTATATAGTTGCATATTAGGGGGTGGTAATTTTATTTCTGATCTAAATGAGAGGTAAGTTTAAAATTTCCCCCTACTCCCCTAATGTGCAAATAATGTGCACTATTAGTCAACTAGTTGGAAAATGAAAGTCTTGCTGGAGAGAAGTTATTAGTCAACTAGTTGGCAAATTTATGTTTTTTTTTTAAATTTAGGAAATGTATTTACATATCTTTAAAACCTTATAAATTAGGTTTGAGCAAAGTTGTGAAGAAGAAAAATTTATGTTGTACTTCATATAAGCAGAAGATCTATTTTGCAAGGTTACACTTTTATAACACATAGATTTTTAAAGGTCATCAAAGGTCAGGACCCTCCAGAGGGAGAAAGAGTGGAGGTAGGTACTTCAAAATACCTTCCTGGAACATACTTTAGCCCATAGACCTATCCCTGAAAGTTTTATTTTCCTAACCTAACCCCTTTCCAAGATAGTCAAAAGAAGCTAAAGTAGAATTTTACCAGAACATACACAATTTATGTCCATTAAATACAAGATAGAAATGAACAAAACTTCATATATGCATCCGTTTTCTTTAACACACAGGAGGAATAACCCTCCAAGCTTTGAGAAATTCAATCTCACTTTTGGGACCAGGTATTATAAGACTAATTATCCTTTGAATTAATAAAACAATCCCTGGCTTCAAAGCCCATTATATAACTCAAAATATATCTCCCATTAAGAGGGAGACAGGGAGAGAGACAGAAGTTGTAACACAATACTAACAATAGTGATAATTAAATTTGAAGAAAAACCTATATTATTAACATATTTTATGCTATTCAGAATAAATTCTAAACTAATTTTTTCTAATAGTCAAAGAGTGGATATCTGACCTGTCAAGTGTGCAAATTTCTAAAACTTAGAAATCAGAAGTTAAAATAATAGCTTGGCAATACCTTCCTAGATCATGTGGTCAATATTTATCAAATCATATTTTTGAGTTTCAAATAAAGTGAATACACCATTCAATGCCTTTTTTATGCTGATTAGAAATATAACAATCATTTATATCAGAAATGAATTTTACCCCCCCCCCCCCCTATATATGCCAATTAAGGGTATATATTTCTACATTTGGGGGGGGGGAAAATTCTATTTCTGATGTAAATGGGAGGTAAGTTTAAACTTTACCCCCCCCCTAATGTAGAAATATATAGGGTAAGACACCCAGTAGTTGGACACTTTAATCACTTTGAAAACTTTTTGACATTTAAACTACTCTAATTACTGTATTATACCACCTAGAAACTTAATTTTTGTATCAAAAAATTTCTGAAGAATTTCTGAACAAGAAGGTTACTAATTTAAATAGTTTCACTTGTACAGCGCCTCCTATTTTTGAATTTACTAACAAGTGACAATTCTGCCTAAACTCCGACATACAAATGGCTCATTGTAAATTGGTTATTAAAATAGTATAAAAGATTCTGTCCAAGAATAGGCAGGTGGCCGACTACTGGGTGTCTTACCCTACCCTGAAGTGGCATATATAGGGAGGGGGGCTGAAATTCATTTCCAATAAAAATTATTATTATATTTGTAATCAGCATAAAAAAAGGCATTAAATGGTGTATTCACTTTATTCCTAACTCAATAATATGATTTGGTAATTATTGACCAATCATGGTTTTGCCTGGATTCATTAGGCTAGGCCTAGCCTACTGAAAGTTTCATTTTTCTGACCAAACTCCTTTTCAAGATAGGCTAGCCAACAGTAGGCTAGCTTGTCCAGAATCTTACCCTAAGTTTTGAATACATAGTTCTAATCAAGGTTATGTCCAGGGGGTAGGGGTGTTGGTAAGGTTCTACCAAATCATATTATTGAGTTAGGAATAAAGTGAATACACCATTTGATGCCTTTTTTATGATTATTATAAATATAACTATAATTTATAACAGAAATTATCTTCAGCCCCCCCCCCCTATATATGCCAATTAAGGTTATTTAGTTTTACATTAGGAGGGTAGGGGTAAATTTTAAACTAACCTCCTCTTTACATCAGAAACAAAATTTGCACCCCCCCCCCCTAATGTAGAAATATATACCCTGAATTGGCATATATAGGGGGGGGGGCTGAAATTCATTTCTGATAGAAATGATTATTATATTCATAATCAGCATAAAAAAGGCATTGAGTGGTATATTCACTTGGTAAAATTCTACTTTAGCTACTTTTGGCTATCTTGGTAAGGGGTTAGGTTAAGAAAATGTAAGTTTCAGGGATGGGTCTACAGGCTAAAGTATGTCCTGAGAAGATATTTTGAAGTATCTTCCTCCACTCTTTCTCCCTCTAGAGGGTCCTGACCTTTGATGACCTTTAAAAATATGTGTGTTATAAAAGTGAAACCTTGCAAAATAGATCTTCTGCTTAAATAAAGTAAAACAAAATTGTTTTCAAAATTGCTGCACAACTTTGCTCAATCCCAATTTATAAGGTTTTAAAGATATGCAAATACATTTCCTAAATTTTGGAAATAACTATTTATATGTCTTAAAATTCTGCTCAAATAATTGAAATTGCATTTTCAGAGCTAAAGCCAGAGAAGAAGAAACTGATAACTGAATATTAAGGTAAAATGTTGTTTTGTCAAAATTTCAATGGGTATAGACCTGTCATGTAGGCAAATTTTATGACCCTTTAGAGAAAGAAGGGATGTAAGTATGCATTTCAAAATTCCTTCCTAGGACATACTTGAGCTTGTAAACCCATTCCTTAAAATTTCATTTTCCTAACATAACCCCATTATTATATAGCCAAAAGTAGATCAAGTAGAATTTTACCTAAAAAAGGCATCAAATAGTGCATTCACTTTATTCCTAACTCAATAATATGATTTGGTAGATATTTACCAGGGTGTTTGCAAGGTTTGAACCCCCCCCCCCAAAACAAAAATAAATAAAAAAATTAAAGTGACCCTAAGAGGATATCAACAGAAGGAAACATAGTTTTTCTGACTATTTGTTAGTTTGTTGCATGCATTGTACTTCTGTTAACAGTACACACAAAATTGATGATCTGCCATTGGCCTACCTCATAAGTTGAGATACATCTGGAGTTATAAGAATAGCAAGTTGCCCTCGCGTGGCAACCCGTTTTAAAGAATTTGCTAGGACTAGAGCCCCAACACAGTAGGTTTCATTTGTAGCTAAGGTTACCCATCCTTCAGCCATTCTAACTTTACAATTGAATTCAGTTAAATAGGTTAGGAATCTTTTGAACTTGTTCAATGGGCTTTATTTTCTATAGTAAGCGTTTAATGGTGATGCGGACTAACATGTACAAGGAATAATAATTTAAAATTCTATAGGTTTTGCAAGAAAAACTTAAAATAAAGTCAGATTTTAATTTTTAGTGTTATTGTCAGAACTAGTGTATATGGTAATATTTATGTATTATAACGAAATGCTTACCTTTGGATCTTTTATTTGTTACACGGGCGATATTTTGACTGAACGATATTTATGGTATCGGAATTTTACTTTCGATACGTCGATATTTGAGGTAAGGTTATGGCACTGATACGCTTTTGGTTTTGCAAAAACTAAATAACGAAAATTGCAATTGAAAAGCATTTTGCATGTTTTTTTTAAATGTAAATAATATAAAATGAAATAATGAGAAAAAACTAGCTCCAATCATACAAATGGATACCACAAAAACTCAAATTTGAAACTACTTGGGTTCAGGACAAAGATATTCAAAAATAGCCACATCGCTTATCCCCATTACTTATTCTAGTGTTTCACGACACGTAAATGACGTCAAAAGCTAAAAGGATTATTACTTGAAACGGTTTGGATTATTTGTCAGAAGAGTTACATCCGCTAAATCCAGAAAAAGAAGGATAAGCGAAATTTAAATGACAGCATAAGTAAACAAAAGTTTAATTCTTTGCAAAAGAAGAAAAAAAATATTCAAAGTTATACGCAGGGAGCAAGGGGGGGAGTAAATGTGAAATGTGGTCGGATAAGTCAAACACTTGTTAACCCTGTAAAATGCAGGATCACTGAGGATAGGTAACGTTATATAAAAAAAAACAATCCTTATAAAAATCAAAAAAATATGTGAAATCAGAGGCAACGCTATAGCGTTGCCTATAGTAAAAGTCATACGGCTCCAATGTTTTATATTATTAATCAAAAAATCTTTTTCAACGGAATAAGTTTAAAAAAAAAAAATAAAGAACTCCATTAAACCAAACTGAACAAAAACAGAATCAAATAATCTACCAAGAATACAACTACCACAAATCAATATCAATAAATAAATGAAACCCAAAATAAGCAGAAGTTAAAATAAATAAGAGTCAAACTCAAAACGAGCAGAAATTAATATTCAATTCAATCATTTATTACCCTAAACTACAAGAGAACAAGTAGTACAAGTGGAGTATAAACATACGAATAAAAAAGAAAAAAAATTAAGAAAAACCAAAACAACTTCAACACTAGCAATTAATTTCTACTAAGAAAAAACTGTAAAAGACCATGGCCAGGGCCAATATTACAAAATGCATCTGCAGAAAGTTTTTGTGTAGGTCACCGAGCTTTTGAGGTACATCCGTAACATAGAAATTTTTAACTAGATACCGATTTCTAGTCCATGGCGACAGAGAAAGAAGAAATTTGCAAAATTTGAAATATGTAACTATAATCTTTTTCAAGTCCTTTAGCTTAAGAACAGATTGAACACCCGAAAAATAAAGTACAGAATGATCAGAAAAAGTCGAGAATAAACGCCCAAGAGCTCTTCTGTTATATAATCCACTGTTTGCTATAATTTTTGAATAAATGAACTGAATTTTTCTTACTGCATCAGTAACAATCTGTTTACAGAAAAGAGCTAGAGAATTAGAAACAGTAATACCAAGTCACCAAAAGGTGGCGAAAATTCATTACATTCCAGAGGAGTAGACGAAGAAAGATTATAAGAAAAAAGTTCAAGTGCTTTGAAGCACTTTAACAGTTGTTTCTGGAGAAGATTTCAGGCGGAGGTAAGAATTAGAATACCAAAACCGTAGAAGGTAAATAACCGAAAAATTAACACCAGAAGAAGCCAAAGAAAAGAAAAGCGGGTTATCAACAACAGAATCAAAGCCTTTGAAAGATCAAGTGTACAGGGATATACGATTTTACCCTTAGAAGAAATAAAAAGTAGAATAGAAGAAAGGACACGATGAGCATGTTGGTACACTACACCAGATCTGAAAGCAAGTTGATTTTCACCAAAGAAAGAAATATTTTGAGTTAGACTAGGGCAAAGAATATACTCGAAGACCTTGCTAATATTGCAAGAAACAGAAATTAGACGGTAATAAGAGCAATCTGTTGGCGGTTTACCTCTTTTTAAAATTGAAGTCACGCTGCCACACAAAAATCTTTCCGGGATGACAGAAGACGCCAAGCACATTTGAAACAAAAGCGCAAGATGTGACACAAGTTCAGGACATTCGGGAGTTAGATGCTTTTTAGAAATACCATCAGCATCTATAGATTTCGACTTAAGATGATTCAAAGCATTCAAAACTTCACAACGCGATATAGGCAGAACAAAGCACTGACTTAGAAATCCAGGGACAATTTCAAAAAACGCTTCGCCAAACTTTCTATTAACAGAATAATTCAAAACGGAGAATATCTTCAGAATATAATTTGTACTTTCAGAGGCAACGCTATAGCGTTGCCTATAGTAAAGGCCGTACGGCTCCATTGTTTTATTATTTATTTATTTATTATTTTTTTCCCAGAGGCACTTCATATGGAAGGGGTCGTCGTAAGAACTTCAAAGGGGCTCATTCGATTGGAAATCGAAAGTTTTAGTGCCCTTTTTAATAGTCGAAAATGATTGGAGGGCAACTAGTCACCACCCCCCCCCCCCCCGCACCCATCATTCCCCCAAATACATCCAATCAAAATTTTGATAGCCATTTTGTTCAGCGTAGTTGATTTCCAGATAGAAAATATATTTTTGAGGAGGACACTCCCCCACAACCCTCAAGGCAAGGGTTTTAAGTTATGCCCTGGGGGCATATAAGGTTTTTATAGAAGGCGTTCTCGTAGAAACTTCAAAACAGGCTCATTCGATTGGAAATTCAAAGGACTAGTGCCCTTTTTAATAGTCGAAAGTAATTTGAGGGCAACTAACCCCCCTCTCACGCCCATCTTTTCCCCAAATCCAAAATAGTCAAAAATTTTGAGACAACCATTTTATTAAACGTAGTTTTAACTTCTGGAGATTAGGTCTTTGAGGATGACAACTCCCCCGCAGCACTCAGGGCAAGGGTTGTAATTTAAGGATTCTCTAAATCCTTCATATTATTTCTTATGGAAGGGATGCTCGTATGAACTTTAGAGAGGGCTTATTTGACTGGAAATTGAAAGTTCTCGTTCACTTTTTAAGAGTCAAAAGAGATTGGAGGGCAACTAGCCCCCCCCCCCCTCCCTCCTCCACGCCCTAAATACATCAGTTAAAAATTTTAAGATAGACATTTTGTTAAAGTAGTTCAAGGTTCTGATAACAAAAAACTCCTGTGTCGACACAGCCCACCAGGGCCCGGGGGTAGGCGTTGTAAGTTATCCCTGGGGGCATATAGACAATCAAACAATCCTTAAATAAAAATTCAAGGCAAAAAAACATAAAATAGATTTCAATGTAAATTAATCAATAAGTTTAGGACTGATACTAGTTTTAATTAACACACATATTTTTGCTTGGTGGAATCTAGCGTGGGGGAATTATCAACAGGAACAGAAAATGTTCGCTGAGGGGGAGGAATTTCCCAGGGGTGGATTTTCCAAATGTGAATTATTCAGGGAGGGGACGACTAAACCCATTCTATAATATTCTAAATTTTACATCGTAAAGTAACGGGAATAAAGAATCAACGGAAATGTCAGAGATAGCGCTTCAGGTTCCTTTAAACGATTTTGTTCGTGTCTTTTAAAAAAAGACATTTTCAAATAAACAGATTATTTTCAGTTGTATTACTTTCTCTGTGGCTGCTCAATTATGCATGTGAGGGGGGAAACTTGCCCCCGTTACTGTCTACGCTAAGGTTTCAGTTTTTATCCCAAGGCTTAAAAATGAACGCACTGCGATAAAAGTATAACTCAAAATAACATATATAGAATAACATATGCACATAACACGGAACAATTAATCAAAATTGCATATTATGAGTTGAGGCTCACCCAAATGATGACCCAGGGATGATGACCATTCGACAATCTATGATGCCCATTCGAAAATGATGACCATTCGACAATCTATGAAATCAATCCTGCAACAACTGAAAATATAAAGTATTTTGAGTATTTTGACGTCTTCCACAACTCGAACGGTCCAACATTCTACAGCCCAATGAGTCTGTCTAATCTGCTATATCGGGAACGGAGGAGATAAGTGAAGTTCCGCCCCGTATTGGATGAGTCTCAAACCTCCCCCTCCCCCTCTACTACTGTCTACGCTAAAGTTTTCTTCTTTATGCCAAGTACGCCGCCCCACCCCAAAGACTTTAATAATGTAAAGTTTTGTATGGGAAGAACACATAGTAAATCTATTATAATTATCAAATTATAAGGTTAAAATACATGATCTGTGATAGATGCAAAATTGCTTTGGCACACAAATCCTATTAAGGTCATTTCCAAACGGTCGTGATCCCTTTGTGTCAGCAAGTGAAATGGTCTAAACCCCTTTATTGGAGCTATTTTTCAATCCAATCATTGTTGTCAATCGCTCTCCACAAGTTATGCAAGCCGTCTATTGCTCATATATAAGGTTTTTATCAAAGAGGTAATCGTATAGACTTTGAAAAAAGCCTCATTCGATTTAAATTAAAAGTTCTAGATCTGTTTTTTATAGTCAAGAATAATCGGACAGTAGGCAACCCCCCCATGCTATAAAAACTTGAAACTTTTTGCAATCAAAAACGAACAAAAATTAATTAAAAAAAACTTTCCGAACAACAAGTCTTTCAAAGAAAAGTAAAGGCCATTTTAAACTTAAGCTAAGGAGATACAAATACCTGTTAAAATTCAAACTCAAAACGACCAGAATTTACTATTAAAGAATAAATGAAACCAAAACGAACAGAAATTAAATAAACAATCACAGCAAAAACACACAACAAGTAATAATATAAATGAATAAATAGATCTTAAAGCGAGTAATGCTTAGATTGAATATGAAAATCAAGCTTAAAACGAAAAAAAAAATTGCTATTAAAGTATAAATGAAACTTAAAACGAACAGAAGTTAAATAAACAATCAATTCGAACAAACCTACAATGTGTATTAATGCAAATGAATAAATAAATCTAAAAACGAGTGAAACTTAAATTGAATATGCAAATCAATTTTGAATCGAATAAAAATAACTACAAACAAGAGTTTGGGTATCGCCACACAGCAGAAGCCTAAAACCTACTGCGTCATTGGCACTTTACAGAAAACGAATTATATTACAAATGTTTTCTTTTGTACTTAATATTGAAAATAAATATTAAAATTTCAGTCAGCAATTAATATCATTATTCGTCAAATATTCAGTTCTTTCCAAGATTGGTCAAAAAAGTTTCACTACGAACAAAATTTGGATACTGCCCCCTTCTTTAACTGTAAAAACCTAAAGCCTTCTGTGTCATTAGCGCTTTACTGAAAACGAATTACTCGTATATTACAAATTTATTCTTTTCCAGTTCTTACAGCATTGAAAATGAAAATAAAAATTACAGTGAAAAAAAAATCTTGAACTGATGGATCTTTCAACAATTAATATAATTATATATCTAATATTCAATTTTTTTTTATACTTTCCAATACTTTTCAAGACTCATATAGTTTTCAGTAAGGCGCCAATGACGCAGTAGGTTTTAGGCTTCTGCAGTGAGGCGATACCCAAACTCTTGTTTGTAGTTATTTTTATTCGATTCAAACTTGATTTGCATATTCAATTCAAGTTTCATTCGTTTTAAGATTTATTTACTCATTTACATTAATATATATTGTATGTTTGTTCGCATTGATTGTTTATTTAATTTCTGTTCGTTTTAAGTTTCATTCATACTTTAATAGCAAAATATTTTTTTCGTTTTAAGCTTGACTTTCATATTCAATCTAAGCATTACTCGCTTTAAGATCTATTTATTCATTTATATTATTACTTGTTGTATGTTTTTTGCTATGATTGTTTATTTAATTTCTGTTCATTTTGGGTTTCATTTATTCTTTAATAGTAATTTCTGGTCGTTTTGAGTTTTAATTTTAAGGGTCGGTCGAAAAAAGGATAAGCCGCTTTGTGGCATGTTTGAAACAGGTTTTTGTGTGGCATGGCCGCATAGAAACAAAAATGAATTCTTGTCGAAAAGGGGCATGTTTAAGAGCTGACGTCACAAGACTTGTTTTGTTTATTAAGCTAATACGAAGGTGATTACATGCAAATTATAAACAAAACAGAACTCTATTGAAATGTGGCACGTATAGGCATCATGTCAAAAAACTGGTTTTTGTTCTATAAGCTAATATGAAACCAATGGTAAAAGTTCATTTGCATTGAATAATTAAGGGTTTGCTGGAATTCAGTGGTAGAGTAAGTACTTTGAAATAAAGATGGCAGTGAGAGATAAACCCCTTTTTAAAAAATGGATGTCTTTTCAACTTAGGATTTATAAATACCTACTTCTAAGGTGTAGAATGTACAAAAATAAAAGTAGACATTTTATTTGTAAATATATTTGTTTCCTTTATGTATAAATTATATTTTTTGGAAGGAGATTGTATTAAACATTTAGTTAAAAATTTTTGATGGTTTTCGTTCAAATAAGAAATTTTGTTTATCACTGGTTTCATATCAAGTGGGACTCTTGTTAAAACTGATTTAAATGGCCATGTTCACTGGAAAAGGGTGATTCTAACCCTCTAAATAGCTCCCTCTGGAGCTATTGTTTTATCCTTATATCCTTTCACTCTATACCTTCAACTCTGTTTCTACTTAGCCTTTCGTGTCATTCCTATCTAGTATTCATTCATATAGAAAAAAAATTACAAGAAACGTTGAATCGATAAATACTTTATTTTAAATAAGAGATTATTTTATAAAATACATGGTTGTGTCTTCTTCCACTGTCAAATCCATAGACACTTTGAGTGTCTGTTTTGTCGTTGTCAAGTAAACTTCGAAAGGTTAAATTTTCGTTGTTTTTTTTTTCTTCTTTCTTTTTTGTTTAGCACTGAGGACAGCTTGAGGGAGGTCCTTGTAGAAATATTTGCTTGTTTCTTCGTCATCATGGTTTGCCACTGGCTGACAAAATCCTTGTTTTCTCACCTGTTTTGATTTTATTTTTCATTTTATTATTTTCTGATTAGAGAGCCTAAGTGTAGAAGTTTTAACTCCTATTTTCTATCTAAAATCTTGAATTTTGTACCTTTTCCTTGAAGAGATACGGTTTTATATGTTTCGTTTCCCATGCCCAATTGTAGCAAACCAAACCTAGAAGATTAGAAGAGGGCTTATTTGATCGTGAATCACAAATATTACTGACCTTTGAGAATAACCAAAGATTGGAGGGTAGCTAGCAATTATTCCACGCCTCTTTTTACCCATATAATGACATATCAAAATTTGGCATTATTAATTTGATTTAAACAGTAGAAAGGTCCAATAATTTATCTTTGGGGAGGAAATGATCCCTTATAGTCCAAGAAGAAGGAACTACAAGTTACGCAGTTTGCCCACCGTTCACATATAGTATTTCTCATTGCAGAATAGGAAAAAAATTATAATGGGAAGTGGTATTTTTTGGTGGGAAGGGGGTCCTTGAGTGGTATAAAGCCCTTCTGGGGGAATAATTTTTCATGGTAAGATTCAGGGAAATTTCTAAGCCAAATTTTACACAGAAAGCAGGAAAGGATTTCTTGTCAAAATTTGAAAAACAATCAGAAATTCCATTTATAAAACCAAGTTTTAAGCTTAAGAGAAACAAGAGCCATTTTAAATATGAGTGGAGCGGCTCCTTTCTCAACCCTTGCTCTTTAAGCTAGTCAGTTTTTGTTATCGTTCTATAACTCGTTCCTTTAGGAATGAGTCATAGAACACAAGGGCTGTTGAATTTGAAGTATTTTTAAATAGCTTGCTTTTCAAACAGTTTGTGGTAACGAACTGTAAGTAAGGAGCGACCCGGCTCAATGGTAACCGAAACTCTAAAAAAACGGAATTTGGTACAAATAGATACATCAAAAGAATCAGATTTTAATTCTGATTTCAAACATATAAATTTTATCAAGTTTAATATTACTCATCAAAAGTTACGCGCCTGAGAAAATTTGGCTGGTTTTCGAAAAAAGGGGGAAAGACCCCCCAAAAGTTATTAAACTTTATTGAAATTCACACCATCATATTTAGCGTATCAGAAAACCCTGCTGTAGAGGTTTCAAGCTCCTATCTACAAAAATGTGGAATTTTGCATTTTTTGCCAGAAGAAAGATCACGGTTGCGTGTTTATTTGTTTTTTTTCCCAGGGGTAATCGTATTGACCCAGTGGTCCTAGAATATCGTAAGAGGGCTCATTGGAATGGAAATTAAAAGTTCTAGTCCCCTTTTTAAGTGACCAAAAAAAATGGGAGGGCAGCTAGGCCCCCTCCCACGCTCATTTTTTTTCTCAAAGTCACCCAATTAAAATTTTGAGATAGCCATTTTGTCCAGCATAGTCGAAAATCTAATAAATATGTCTTTTACGATGACTTAATCCCCCACAGTTCCCAGGGGAAGGGCTGCAAGTTATGAACTTTGCCCATTGCTTACATATTGTATTGGTTATTGGGAAGTATACAGACATTTTCAGGAAGAATTTTTTTCTGGGCGGGGGGGCTGGAGGAGGGGCTATCTATTCTAATTAAACGGCCTTTGTGACTCAGGGGTTTGTGAATTAAAATATTTTTTACTTTTAACTTAAAGTGCGTGGTATTGACTAAGGGGAGAACCCCATCATATGCGTAATAAAAAAAAACAATAAAAAAAACAAGCGATACGGCTCAATGGTAAGCGAAACTTTTAAAAACGGAACTTTGATGTCAATAAATGTAGCAAAAGAATGGGCTTATAATGCTGATTCTAAATATATGAATTTTATTAAGTTTAGTATTACTCATCAAAGGCTACGAGCCTGAGAAAATTTAACTGATTTTTTAAAGAGGGGGGAAACATCCCCTAAAAGTGAAAAAAATGTAATGAAAATCACACCGTCAGATTCAGCGTATCAGAAAACCCTATAACATAGGTTTCAAGCTCATATCTGCAAAAATCTGCAACTGTGTATTTTTTGCCAGAAGAAAAATATACGAATATAGAAGTTCGTTACGTAAATTAATTTGTAAATTACGTCAGAAACAAATTTAGAGAGCCATTTAGCAAAAGAAAAGTAAATTTTTTATGCAAATTTTGCTTACTTATTCAATGCCGGCGAGCCAAAATAAAAGCTGCATTAACTAAAAAACGATCAGAAATTAAATAAAAAAAATAAGTTTTTCAAACTGAAAGTAAGGAGCGACATTAAAACTTAAAACGAACAGAAATTATTCCGTATATGAAAGGGGCTGTGCCCTCCTCAACGCCTCGCTCTTTACGCTAAAGTTTTTATTGTTTAAAAAAAAGAGTTGTGAGAAAGTCAAACTTTAGCGTGAAGAGCGAGGCGTTGAGGAGGGCACAGCCCCTTTCATATACGGAATAATTTCTGTTCGTTTTAAGTTTTAATGTCGCTCCTTACTTTCAGTTTAAAAAACTTGTTTTTTTTTATTTAATTAGAGTAAAGCGAGGATTGAGAATGCGACTGTAACGGAAAAACTTCTGATCATTTTAAGTTTAAACCTTGCTCTTTACTTTCAGTTGAAAAAAGTTGTCTTTTCATTTGTTGAAAAGACATTTGTTTCATTTTTTGACGAACAGAAATTAGTCCGTATATTAAAGGGGCTGTGCCCTCCTCAACGCCTCGCTATTTACGCTAAAGTTTGTTATTGTTTAAAAAAAATAGATTTGTGAGAAAGTCAAACTTTAGCATAAAAAGCGAGGCGTTGAGCAGGGCACAGCCCCTTTCATATACGGAATAATTTCTGTTCGTTTTAAGTTTTAACATCATTCCTTACTTTCAGTTAAAAAAAACTTGTTTTTTTTTATTTAATTTTTGAACGTTTTTGAATTAATGTAGGTTTTGATTTTGGCTCACCGTACATGAATAATAAAAAAAAATGTGCATATTAATTTTACTTTTTTTTATTAAATGGCTTTTTCAAAACTTGTTTGATTTTATTTACGAACGTTTTGATTAGTAATAAATATATGTAACTTACGAATTAAATTAAGTAAAGACATTCTGTATTCATTGATTTTTAATACGTATATTAGGGGGTTTGCCCCCCAGTCAATACCTTGCTCATTGAGCTAAAGTTCGAATTTTGTTCCAATTCTTTAAAAATGACTACTTAGTCACAAAGGCCGTTAATTACAATAAATAGCTCTTATGAAATTACTAAAAATTATTTGGCTTGAAGAGCGAGGTATTGACTAGGGGTTGAACCAAATCATATACGTAATATTTTCTGTCCGTTTTAAGTTTTGATGGTGATCCTTACTTTCAGTTAAAAAACTTGTCTTTTTTAAATATAATTTCTGATCTTTTTCTTTAATAATGCTTGGAAATGCGGCGCCCCCCACATAGCACTGTCCCTTCCCCAATGAAAACTTACTTCATGGAAAGATCCTCCCATATAACCCCCCCCCCCCCCCCCCCCTTCCCACCTACCAGAAAAAATCCCCCTGAAAACGTCTGTATACTTACCAATAACCAACACTATATATTAACATTTGATAAATTTCATAACCTTCATCCCTCTCCCCAGGGATTCCGGGGGATTAAGTCCTCCTAAAAGACATTGTTATCATATTTTTGACCATGCTGAACAAAATGGCTATCTCAAAATTTTGATCAGGTGACTTCGGGAAAAAATGAGCCTGGGAGGGGGCCTAGTTGCCCTCCATTTTTTGTCACTTAAGAGGTTACTAGAACTTTTAATTTCTGTTCCAATGAGCCCTCCCATGATATTCTAGGACCAATGGGTCGATACGATCACCCCTGGGAAAAAAATAAAATATAATAAAAATAAACACGCATCCGTGATTTTTCTTCCAGTAAAAAATGCAAAATTCCATATTTTTGTAGGTAGCTGCTTGAAACCTCTACAGTAGGGTTTCTGATAAGCTGAAGATGATGTTGTGATTTCTATTAAGCTTCTATAGCTGTTAGGGGGTCTTTTTCCCTTTTTTCAAAAATCAGCCAAATTTTCTCAGACGCTTAACTTTTGATGGGTAAAACTAAACTTGATGAAACTTATATACTTGAAATCAGAATTAAAATTTTATTCTTTTGATGTATCTATTGGTATCAAAAATCCGTTTTTTAGAGTTTCGGTTATAATTGAGCCGGGTCGCTCCTTAATTACAGTTTGTTACCACAAACTGTTTGATATATTTTTTGGGTTAAGAGATTTGGGTTACGAGAATAAAAGATTTGATTCTCATATGCCATATTCTATTCAAAGCACAAACTCTATAACTCGCAATTAGCTGACCCATATATACGATCGATATATCTTTGTGTCCTTGGCAAAAGCCAAAAAAAGAGACATTCAGGTTTTGTGATAAAAACCAGTTTTTTGACATGATGCCTATACATGCCACATTTCAATAGAGTTGTTTTTGGTTTAGAATCGGCATATCATCACCTTCGTATTAGCTTAAGAAACAAAACAAGTCTTGTGACGTCAGCTCTTAAACATGCCCCTTTTCGACAAGAATTCATTTTTGTTTCTATGCGGCCATGCCACACAAAAACCTGTTTCAAACATGCCACAAAGCGGCTGATCCTGTTTTCGACCGACCCTAATTTTAACAGGTATTTGTATCTCCTGAGCTTAAGTTTAAAATGGCCTTTACTTTTCTTTGAAAAACTTCTTTTTCGGAAAGTTTTTTTTTAGTTAATACTGAAAAACATTCAAATGAATTTACTAAAAAAAACATGCATTGTCAGTTCAATATACATATGCTGATATGTATTCCTTAAAATTTTAATTTTATTAAAATTTCAAAGATTTCTCAATCACAGATAATTACACATTGATCATTCTCAATTCACAGATACAAATTCACAGATTTCTTAAAGTTAGAAAAGTAAAAACATCTAAAATATTTTTTTCTTTCAGTAAAGTACAAATTATATTCTGGCTTTTAGAAAGCTTGGGGTTTAGAACCATACTCATATTAACTTCTGCTCGTTTTGTGTTTAACTCTTATTTAGTTTAATTTCTGTTTGTTTTGGGGTTCGTTTATTTATTGATTCTAATTTGTGGTAGTTGTATTCTTGGTAGATTATTTGATTCTATTTTTGCTCATTTCGGTTTAATGGAGTTCTTTACTTTTTAAAAAAAAACTTATTTTGTTGAAAAAGTGTTTTTTATTAATTTCTGTTCGTTTTCTATTGACATAGTCTTTTTCAGGGAGAAAGACTGAGTCTCTTTTAAAATTAAACAACCATCACTTCCATAAACACCTTAAATACCCCCGGACCTTGGTAGTATTATTAGTAAAGATGGTGGGAGCAGTGAAAATGATAGAAATAGAATAGCCAAGGCTCAGGGTGTTTTTTCAAAGTTAAAAAAAAAGTCTGGAAGAATAGGAAGATAAGTCTGCAAACCAAGATTAGAATATTAGAAGCTACAGTGATTACAGTGGCCAAATATGGCTCTGAAGCATGGACGCTCCGAAAAGCAGATGAAGATTCGCTATATGTTTTCCAGAGAAATTGCTTAAGGATTGTTCTGGGTACCCAGCTGACTGACCGTATTTCAAACAATAGGCTATACGAAAAATGTGGTTCAATACCGCTCTCTAGGGCTACAATGAAGGAAAGGCTGAAGTGGCTAGGACACGTTGTGCGGATGAAGGATGACAGATTACCGAAGATTGTTCTTTTCGGCCAACCATCTAGGGCTAAACAGAAAGCAGGTCGTCCCCGTCTGGGGTGGGAGGACGTCATAAAAAATGATTTAAAGGAAATGGGAACTTCGTGGGCGGGTGTTAAAAGGGAGGCTGTGAATAGATTGGGGTGGAGGAGGAGCGTGCGTAGGTGTGTTGGTCTCAGGCGGCTTGGTGCTGCGGTGAGTTGTTTAGTAGTAGTAGTAGTATAGCTTAGAACTTCGTGGGCGGGTGTTAAAAGGGAGGCTTTAAATAGATTGGGGTGGAGGAGGAGCGTGCGTAGGTGTGTTGGTCTCAGGCAGCTTGGTGCTGCGGTGAGTTGTTTAGTAGTAGTAGTAGTATAGCTTAGAACTTCGTGGGCGGGTGTTAAAAGGGAGGCTTTAAATAGATTGGGGTGGAGGAGGAGCGTGCGTAGGTGTGTTGGCCTCAGGTGGCTTGGTGCTGCGGTGAGTTGTTTAGTAGTAGTAATAGTATAGCTTGGAACCCCTGCCCCTAATCTCTGGGGATTGTTTCAACTCCAAAGGCCTTCTTATGTGATATTTAGACCATTTTGAATAGAAAAGCTATCTCAAAATTTCTATTAGATGCATTTCGGGACAATAGGACCTGTGTGTGTGGGAGGGGGGGGGTATCTGCCCTTCGATCACTTTGACTCTTAAAAAGAACACTAGAGCGTCTGATTACCAATCCAATGAGCCCATCCCAAAGTTTATATGACCACGCTTTCTATAAAAACCTTATTTGTCCTCAGGGAATGACTTTCAACCCTTACCCTAAGGGCTTGGGGTGTTTTATCCTCGAAAATATAAGTTCCAGATCGTTCTGATACGCTGAACAAAATGAATCTAAAAATTTTGATTGAAAGTGTTTGGGAAAATTATGGGCGCAGGGGCACTTGTCCTTTGATCACTTTTTACTAATAAAAAAGGCATTAGTCTTCTCAATTTCCAATCAAATGAACCCTTTTTGAAGCTTCTACGACAAAGATTTCTATAAGAACCTTATATGCCCCACGGGCATAACTTACGACCCTTGTCCTTAGGGCTATGGGGGAGGGTTCTCATTCTCAAAGGCATAATTTCCAGACCTTTCAACTAAGTTAAACGAAATGATCATAAAAACGTTGATCGGAAGTGCTTGGGGAAGTGATTGGCGTGGGGGAGGATTTTCCCTCCGAATACTTTCGACTATTAAAAAGGGCAATAGTCCTTTCAATATCCAATCAATTGAGCCCTTTTTTAAATTTTTACGACAACACTTTCTATTAAAAACATTAAACGCCCCCACTGCATAATTTACAACCTTATCCCTGAGGGTTGTGGGGGTGTCATCCTCAAAGACCTAATTTCCAGAAATTTCAATTACGTTCAACAAAATGGCTATCTCAAAATTTTGATTGGATGTGTTTGGGGAAATGGTGGTCGTGTGAGGTGGGTTACTTATTCTTCAATCACTTTCGACTATTAAAAAGGGCAATAGCCCTCTCAATTTCCAATTGAATGAGCCCCTTTTGAAGTTTCTACGACAACGGTATCTATAAAAACCTTATATGCTCCCAGGGCATAACTTACAACCTTTGCCCTAGGGGCTATAATTTCCAGACCTTTCAACTACGGTGAACAAAATGGCTATCTCAAAACTTTGAATGAATATTTTTGTGGAAATGATGGGTGTGAGAGGGGGGTTAGTTGCTCTCTATTCACTTTCGACTATTAAAAGGGCACTAGCCCTTTCAATTTCAAATCAAATTATCCTTTTTTGAAGTTTCTACGATAACAATTTCTATAAAAATCATATTTGCCCCCAGGGCATAACTTAAAACCCTTGCCCTGAGGGCTCTGAGGGGGTTATCATCCTCAAAGACCTAATTTCCAGAACTTTCCAGTACGTTGAACAAAATGGCTGTCTCAAAATTTTGATTGGATTTGTTTTGGGTATGGTGGGCGTGAAAGTTGGGTTAGTTGCCCTTCAATCACTTTCGACTGTTAAAAAGGACACTAGCCCTTCCAATTTCTAATTGGATGAGGCCTTTTTCAAGTTTCTACAACATCGCTTTATATAAAAACCTTATATGCCCCAAGGAATAACTTACAAACCTTGCCCTTGGGGTTGTGGGGGGTTGTCATCCTCAAAGACTTACTTTCCGGAACTTTTAAATACGTTGAAAGAAATGGATATCCGAAAATTTAATTGTATGTATTTGAGGAAACGATGGGTGTGAGAGCGGGTTAGCTGCCCTCCAATCATTTTCAACTATGAAAAAGGGCACTAGCCATTTCAATTTCCAACCGAATGAGTTCTTTTGAAGTTTCTACGACACC
The DNA here is from genome assembly GCF_049724085.1 of Artemia sp. Qi Xiang Cuo. NCBI lineage: Eukaryota > Metazoa > Arthropoda > Branchiopoda > Anostraca > Artemiidae > Artemia > Artemia sp. Qi Xiang Cuo. The sequence goes on from NC_142811.1 coordinate 20,006,910, forward strand.
GCTTTCTATAAAAACTTTATATACCCCCAGAGTATAACTGACAACCCTTGCCCCGAGGGCTGTGGGGGTTGTCATCCTCAAAGACCTAATTTCCAAAACTTTCAAATACGTTGAACAAAATGGCTATCTCGAAATTTTGACTGGATACGTTTGGGGAAACGGTGGGTGTGGAAGGGGTGTTAGTTACCTTAAAATCACTTTCGACTATTAAAAAGGACACTATCCATTCCAATTTCCAATCGAATGAGCCCTTTTCGAAGTTTCTACGACAAATCCTTCGATACAAAGTGCCCTGGTCTAAAGAAAAAAAAAATACATTGTGCCAACATCGTTCTTTACCTAGGCAGCGCTATTGAGCTGCCTATGATTATTTTTTTTCTCAAAGGCACTTCATATGGAAGGGGTATTCACATAAACTTCAAAGGGGGCTCATTCGATTAGAGGTCGAGAGTTCTAGTGCCCTTTTTAAGAGTCGAAAGTGATCGAATGGCAACTAGCCCCCCACGCCCTTCTTTTCCCAAATGCATGCGATAAAAATTCTGAGATAGCCATTTTCTTAAAAATAGTTTAAAGATCATATAACAAAACTCCGATGTAGACACAAGCCCTCAGGGCCCGGGGGCAGGGGTTGTGAGTTATGTCCTAGGGGTATATATGGTTCTTATGGAAGGAATGCTCGTACAAACCCCAGAGAGGGCTCATTTAATAGGAAATTGAAAGTTCTGGTTCACTTTCTAAGAGCCAAAAGAGGTCGGAGGCCAACTAGCCCCCCCATCGACACCCTTTTTTCCTCAAACCCATCCAATAAGAACTTTGAGATAGCAATTTTTTTTTAATAGTTCAAAGATGATATAACGAAACCTCCGGGGTCGACACAACCCCCCAGGGCCCGAGGGCAGATATTGTAAGGTATGCCCTGGGGGAATATAGGCTATGGTTCTTATGAAAGGGATTGTTGTAAGAACTTCAGAGAGGGGTCATTTGATTGTAAATTGAAAGTTCTAGTCTAGTTTTTGAGATTCAAAAGAGATTGGAAAACATAACAACAGAACAAAAATAAATTCTTTCATAAAATGGCAAGCAATGCATTTTCTCAAACGACAAATTAAAATTCACCAAGAGGTTGTGTAATAAATGATTCTCGTTCTGGTATCAATATGCAGAATTTCAATCTCAATTTGCAAGTTCTAAAGCAAAAAATAGATAAATCCATTTTTTTCAAGAGTCTTACGTCATGAATTTCAAGTCATTAATAGTTTGTTTACTGAATCCTTCAGAAGCCAAAGGATTGTAATTAGTAATTTATAAAAACATTCCTTATCAAAATCACAACATTAATCATAAAATATATACAATTTTCTGAAACAATACAATAGAAATGTTGTTAGTTTAAATTTTTAAAGATTATAGGGGAGTTAGAGCTAGGGCTAATTTGCAGAATATGGGCTAGCTAATTAAAAGTGCGCAATTATACCAATTCTGCTCTTGTGGTGCTTGTAGTTGTTTTATTTTCGGCCAAATTGTAAAAGTGAAACGAAAAGGAAGAAGACATACGAAAAATAAGTGAAATAGTTAGTAACTTTAGTAGATTTTTCATAGTAATCTGATTTCTTATGAATGAACAGTGACCCTTGGTAATACTAGCTGAAACTCTAAAAAAAAAAAAAAATTTTATAACAATAATACATCGAAAGAATTTTCTTTTAACGCTGATTTAAAATGTAAAATTTTGTACTTTTATATCTCTTTTCTCTTCGTAAGTGACCTCTTCTCCGTTTTCCATACAGTTTTTATTCACAAAGACGGCGAGTGCTGCAAAATATGGTACAACTTCCCATGTGTTGTTTATGCTCGTAGCTCCATTTGAAACTCCCTTATCTGCCAGCTCATTGTCCCGAATCCCACGGTGCCCTGGCACCCATAATAACCTTAGGATTTTAAGCTGTTCTGAAACTCTCGTAACTGTATCTTGAAGTCGCCTTACCAGTTTCTCCTTTTTTGAAGCTTTTATGCTTGCTATAGACTCTAAGCAGCTTAAAGAATCTCTACAATTATCTACTGAGTCTCCAAATTGGCCACCTGACCTTAAAAGTTCCTCTAAAGCTGTTAATAGTCCTTCGTATTGAGCTTGAACAGATGCTTCAATTTCAGTTTTTATGCATATAACCTCTGAAAATTAAGGGATCACCATTGCACATCCACTACCTTCATTCAACTTGAACGAGCCATCCGTGTACAGTTTAATAAAGTTATCACCCCACGTTGTAATTAGTAGAGAGGACCCTATAACTACAGGGGGGACTCCATATATGGGCATAGAGTCCCTAGGGAGATGGTTTTCTCACTGAGAATGAAAAAACAGAATTTTTCTCACTTGAAAAAACATAAATTTTCTCACATTTATGGTTGTTTCTTGGACGGTTATGAGTGTTGGTCAATTTATTTGATGTTTTTCTCGGATGTCAACAGTAATTTATGTCTGTTTTATGGTTTTTGTCAGTGAGAATGGAAAAACAGGAACTTTCTCACTTTGATGGATGTTTTCTGGATTATTGAGTCTAACGGGGGGACCGGAGTCAATGACCTAAATTTCCAAAGGTCGATTTATTTCTGGATCACGTGTGACAGATGATGTCATGGTTGATTGATTTGTCACGAAAGGGGAATTAATTTGTTGTTTCTAAGGGAATTATTGATCCACGAAAGGGGAATTAATTTATTGTTTCCAAGGAGAATTTTCTCCGGGACGAAGTTTATTAATATCTTTGGAGTTCTACCAGGAGAATTGTTTCCGGAATTATTGATTCACGAAAGGGGAATTAATTTATTGTTTCCAAGGAGAATTGTCTCAGGGACGAAGTTTATTAATATCTTTGGAGTTCGACCAGGAGAATTGTTTCCGGAATTATTGATTCACGAAAGGGGAATTAATTTATTATTTCCAAGGAGAATTGTCTTCGGAACGAAGTTTATTAATATCTTTGGAGTTCGACCAGGAGAATTATTTCCGGAATTATTGATTCACGAAATGGGAATTAATTTATTGTTTCCAAGGAGAATTGTCTCCGGGACGAAGTTTATTAATATCTTTGGAGTTCGACCAGGAGAATTGTTTCCGGAATTATTGATTCACGAAATGGGAATTAATTTATTGTTTCCAAGGAGAATTGTCTCCGGGACGAAGTTTATTAATATCTTGGAGTTCGACCAGGAGAATTGTTTCAGGGCGAATGTTTTGATCTTAGAGATAAATATATTTAACGCGGGAAAGTGTTTCCTAGTAATTTGAAATGTGACAGCGCAGGGATGCCAAAAACAAAAGGAACACGATGAAATTACGTTTAGGGATTATTTGGGCGAAACCGTTTTAGACATTTTAGGGAATTATTTCGGCGAAACAGTTAGAGACATTTTAAAATATGATTTTAGAAGATGTTTTAGAAGAGGTTTTGAGTGTGGTCGTTATAATACACATGTTCTATTTAAACAGTGCCGTGAGGTCCTCTACCCCAACCCCAAAGGGCCATCATACCCCACCCCAACCCCGAAGGAAGCCCCCGGTCCTCAAAGGTCCCCCGGGCCCCCAAAGGGCCCCCGACGCCCCAAAGGCCCCTGAGCCCTCATTTTTTAATACTTTTTTAAGGCTTTACTATATCTTTTCAGAACAATTTCCTTTCTTAATGTCCCTCCTAAACCTATTTTACAAGTTGAAGTACTTATCTTTTTCACCCACAACTATACTTTACAGCTTTTTGGTTACCTCCACACCAAGAAATACTTTTCAAAGACCATTTCAGAGCATGTTACGTTCTTAATGTCCCTCCTAAACCCATTTTCCAACTTGAAGTACTTATCTTTTTCATCCACAACTATACTTTACAGCCTTTTGGATACCTCAACACCAAGAAATACCTTTCAAAGACCATTTAAGATCAAGTTTATTTAATAATATCACTTCGAAACCAATTCTCCATAATTAATTAATTATCTTTTTCATCCACGACAATACTTTACAGAGTTTTTGATATCTCATCACCAAGAAACACTATTCAAAGACCATTTCAGAGCAAGTTACTTTTTTAATGTCCCTCCTAAACCCATTTTCCAGCATGAAGTACTTATCTTTTTCACCCACTACTATACTTTACAGCTTTTTGGATACCTCAACACCAAGAAATACTTTTCAAAGACCATTTCAGAGCAAGTTACTTTCTTAATGTCCCTTCTAAACCTATTTTACAAGTTGAAGGACTTATCCTTTTCACCCACAACTATACTTTACAGCTTTTTGGATACCTCAACACCAAGAAATACTTTTCAAAGACCATTTCAGAGCAAGTTACTTTCTTAACGTCCCTCCTAAACCCATTTTCCAACTTGAAGTACTTATCTTTTTCACCCACAACTATACTTTGCATCTTTTTGGTTACCTCAACACCAAGAAATACTTTTCAAAGACAATTTAGAGCAAGTTACTTTCTTAATGTCCCTTCTAAACCCATTTCTAAACTTGAAGTACTTATCTTTTTCACCCACAACTATACTTTGCATCTTTTTGGTTACCTCAACACCAAGAAATACTTTTCAAAGACCATTTAGAGCAAGTTACTTTCTTAATGTCCCTCCTAAACCCATTTTAAACTTGAAGTACTTATCTTTTTCACCCACAACTATACTTTACAGCTTTTTGGATACCTCAACACCAAGAAATACTTTTCAAAGACCATTTCAGAGCAAGTTACTTTCTTAATGTCCCTTCCTAAACCCATTTTCCAGCATGAAGTACTTATCTTTTTCATCCACAACTATACTTTACAGATTTTTGGATACCTCAACACGAAGAAATACTTTTCAAAGACCAGTTCAGAGCAAGTTACTTTCTGAATGTCCTTCCTAAGCATATTTTCCAACTTGAAGTACTTATCTTTTTAACCCACAACTATACTTTATAGCTTTTTGGCTAGCTCAACATCAATCAATACTTTTCGAAGACCCTTTCAGAGCAAGTTAAATTCTTAATATCACTTCTAAACCTATTTTAAAACATGAAGTACTTATGTTTTTCACCCACAACAATACTGGAGATCTTTTCTGAGACCTTAACACCAAGAAATACTTTTCATTTACCATTTCAGATAAAACTCCTTTTTGATTGTCCCTCTTAAACCCATTTCCAAGAATAAATAGTACTCTTTTTCACGTTCCACACTACTTTATAGCTTTTTGGATACCTCTACACCAAGACATACTGTTCAAATACCATTTTAGATCAAGTTACTTTCATATTATCCATACGAAGCCAATTTTCCAACTTGAAGTACTTATCATTTTCAACCACGAATAAACTTAACATCTTTATGGATAAATAACCACAAGTAAATACTAATCAAATACCATTTCAGAGCAAGATACTTTCTTAATGTCCCTCCTAAACCCATTTTCCAACATGAAGTACTTATCTTTTTCAATCACAACTATACTTTATAGATTTTTGGATATCTCAACACCAAGAAATACTTTTCAAAGACCATTTCAGAGGAAGTTACTTTCTTAATGTCCCTTCTAAACCTATTTTACAAGTTGAAGTACTTATCTTTTTCACCCACAACTATACTTTACAGCTTTTTGGTTACCTCAACACCAAGAAATACTTTTCAAAGACCATTTCAGAGCAAGTTACTTTCTTAATGTCCATTCATAAACCAATTTTTCAACATGAAGTACTTATCTTTTTCACCCACAACTATACTTTACAGCTTTTTGGATACCTCAACACCAAGAAATACTTTTCAAAGACCATTTCAGAGCAAGTTACTTTCTTAATGTCCCTTCTAAACCCATTTTCCAACATGAAGTACTTATCTTTTTCATTCACAACTATACTTTACAGCTTTTTGGATACCTCAACACCAAGAAATACTTTTCAAAGACCATTTCTGAGCAAGTTACTTTCTTAATATCCAATCCTAAACCCATTTTCCAACTTGAAGTACTTACCTTTTTCACCCACAACTATACTTTACAGCTTTTTGGTTACCTCAACACCAAGAAATACTTTTCAAAGACCATTTCAGAGCAAGTTACTTTCTTAATGTCCAATCCTAAGCCCATTGTTCAACTTGAAGTACTTATCTTTTTCACCCACAACTATACTTTACAGCTTTTTGGTTACCTCAACACCAAGAAATACTTTTCAAAGACCATTTCAGAGCAAGTTACTTTCTTAATGTCCCTCCTAAACCCATTTTTCACCTTGAAGTACTTATCTTTTTCACCCACAACTATACTTTACAGCTTTTTGGTTACCTCAACACCAAGAAATACTATTAAAGGAACATTAAACACAAAGTTACTTTCTTAATGTCCCTCCTAAACCACTTTTCCAACTTGAAGTACTTATCTTTTTCACCCACACTTATACTTTACAGCTTTTTGGCTACCTCAACACCAAGAAATACTTTTCCCGGAAGAAAAAAAGGCCCAAGACATAAAAAATTTAAAGTTCACTTCTAAATTTTTCCTTAGAAGATAGGAAAAGTTATACCATGATTGTGATTATTTTCTATGAAGATAAAAAGTTTCACTTTAATTCTAAATTTTCTTAAATTCAGTTCCAACCTTTCTCAAAGAGATGAAAAAATTTAAAGTTCTGTTCCAAATATTTCCCCGGAAGAAGAAAAGTTCAACTTCGATTCTGAATTTTCTCAATGAAAATGAAATAAGTTATTGATCAATTCTATTTTCTCAATACATTATAAAATTTTCCACTTCAATTCAGATTTTTTCAAAGAGATGAAAAAATTTAAAATATTGTTCCAAATTTTTCTTAGAAGATAGAAAAGTTCAAGTTCTAATCTAAATTTTACCAAAGAACATAATTCAATTCTAATTTCTCCAGAGAAAATAAAAAGCTTCCACTTCAGTCTTAAGTTGACCAAGACATAAAAAATTTAAAGTTCAGTTCTAAATTTTTACATAGAAGATAGGAAAAGTTATACTATGATTATGATTATTTTCCATGAAGATAAAAAGTTTCACTTTAATTCTAAATTTTCTTAAATTCAGTTCCGACTTTTCACAGAGATGAAAAAATTTAAAGTTCTGTTCCAAATTTTTCTTAGAAGATAGAAAAGTTCAAGTTCTCGTCTGAATTTTACCAAAGAACACAATTCAATTCTAATTTCACCAGAGAAAATTAAAAGCTTCTACTTCAGCTTTAAGTTTACCAAGACATAAAAAATTTAAAGTTCAGTTCTAAATTGTTCCGTAGAAGATAGGAAAAGTTATGCCATGATTGTGATTATTTTCTATGAAGATAAAAAGTTTCCCTTTAATTCTAAATTTTCTTAAATTCAATTTTGGCTTTTCTCAAAGAGATGAAAAAATTTAAAGCTCTGTTTAAAACATTTTCTCGGGAGAAGAAAAGTTCAACTTTAATTCTGAATTTTCTTAATGAAAATGAAATAAGTTATTGATCATTTCTATTTTTCCAAATAATATAAAAAGTTTTAACTTCAGTTCAGATTTTTCTCAAAGAGATGAAAAAATTTAAAATACTGTTCCAAATTTTTCGTAGAAGATAGAAAAGTTCAAGTTCTCTTCTGAATTTTACCAAAGAACAAAATTCAATTCTAATTTCACCAGAGAAAATAAAAAGCTTCCACTTCAGTTTTAAGTTCACCAAGACATAAAAAATTTAAAGTTCAGTTCTAAATTTTTCCGTAGAAGATAGGAAAAGTTATACCATGATTGTGATTATTTTCTATGAAGATAAAAAGTTTCACCTTAATTCTAAATTTTCTTAAATTCAGTTCCGACCTTTCTCAAAGAGAAGAAAAAATTTAAAGTTCTGTTCCAAATATTTTCCCGGAAGAAGAAAAGTTCAACTTCGATTCTGAATTTTCTTAATGAAAATGAAATAAGTTATTGATCAATTCTATTTTCCCAAAATAATTAGGTTAGAAGTTAGAGAAAATAAAAAGCTTCCACTTCAGCTTTAAGTTTACCAAGACATAAAAAATTTAAAGTTCAGTTCTAAATTTTTCCGTAGAAGATAGGAAAAGTTATACCATGATTGTGATTATTTTCTATGAAGATAAAAAGTTTCACTTTAATTCTAAATTTTCTTAAATTCAATTCCGGCTTTTCTCAAAGAGATGAAAAAATTTAAAGTTCTGTTTCAAATATTTTCCCGGGAGAAGAAAAGTTCAACTTCGATTCTGAATTTTCTTAATGAAAAGTAAATAAGTTATTTATCATTTCTATTTTTCCAAATAATATAAAAAGTTTCCACTTCAGTTCAGATTTTTCTCAAAGAGATGAAAAAATTTAAAATACTGTTCCAAATTTTTCGTAGAAGATAGAAAAGTTCAAGTTATCTTTTGAATTTTACCAAAGAACACAATTCAATTCTAATTTCACCAGAGAAAATAAAAAGCTTCCACTTCAGTTTTAAGTTCACCAAGACATAAAAAGTTTAAAGTTCAGTTCTAAATTTTTATAAAGAAGATAAGAAAGTTAGGTTAACTTATCATGAGCGCTCATGATAAGCAAACCTAACCTAACTTAAACATGGTAAAAATATTAAATTAGGTTAGGTTAGGTTTTCTAACTTCTAAGAAAAATTTGGAACAGAACTTTAAATTTTTTCATCTCTATGTGAAAAGTCGGAACTGAATTTAAGAAAATTTAGAATTAAAGTGAAACTTTTTATCTTCAGGGAAAATAATCATAATCATAGTATAACTTTTCCTATCTTCTTTATAAAAATTTATAACTGAACTTTAAATTTTTTATGTCTTGGTGAACTTAAAACTGAAGTGGAAGCTTTTTATTTTCTCTGGAAAAATTAGAATTGAATTATAATCTTTGGTAAAATTCAGATTAGAACTTGAACTTTTCTATCTTCTAAGAAAAATTTGGAACAAAATTTTAAATTTTTCATCTCTGAGAAAAATCTGAATTGAAGTGGAAAATTTTATAATATTTTGAGAAAATAGAATTGATCAATAACTTATTTCATTTTCATTGAGAAAATTCAGAATCGAAGTTGAACTTTTCTTCTTCCGGGGAAATATTTGGAACGGAACTTTAAATTTTTTCATCTCTTTGAGAAAGGTTGGAACTGAATTTAAGAAAATTTAGAATTAAAGTGAAACTTTTTATCTTTATAGAAAATAATCACAATCATGGTATAACTTTTCCTATCTTCTACGGAAAAATTTAGAAGTGAGCTTTAAATTTTTTATGTCTTGGGCCTTTTGTTCTTCCGGGAAAAGCATTTCTTGGTGATGAGGTAACCAAAAAGCTGTAAAGTATAGTTGTGGGTGAAAAAGATAAGTACTTCAAGTTGGAAAATGGGTTTAGTAGGGACATTAAGAAAGTAACTTGCTCTGAAAGTAACTTTGAAAAGTATTTATTGGTGTTTAGTTATCCAAAAATATGTAAAGTATAGTTGTGAGTGAAAAAGATAAGTATTTCAAGTTGAAAAATGGGTTTAGGAGGGACATTAAGAAAGGAACTGGCTCTGAACTGGTCTTTGAAAAGTATTTCTAGGGGCTGAGGTATCAAAAAAACTGTAAAATATAGTTGTGAGTGAAAAAGATAAGTACTTCAAGTTGTAAAAGGGTTTAGAAGGGACATTAAGAAATTAAATTGCTCTGAAATGGTCTTTGAAAATTATTTCTTTTTTTTGAGGTATCCAAAAAGCTGTAAAGTCTAGTTTTGGGTGAAAAATATAAGTACTTCAAGTTGGAAAATGGGCTTAGGATTGGACATTAAGAAAGTAACTTAATCTGAAATGGTCTTTGAAAAGTATTTCTTGGTGTTGAGGTATCCAAAAAGCTGTAAAGTATAGTTGTGGGTGAAAAAGATAAGTACTTCAAGTTGAAAAATTGGTTTAAGATTGACATTAAGATTGTAACTTGATCTGAAATGGTCTTTGAAAAGTATTTCTTGGTGTTGAGGTAACCAAACAGATGTAAAGTATATTTGTGTATGAAAAAGATTATTACTTAAACTTGAAAAATAGGTTTAGAATGGACATTAAGAAAGTAACCTGCTCTGAAATGGTCTTTGAAAATTATTTCTTGGTGTTGAGGTATCCAAAAAGCTGTAAAGTATAGTTGTAGATGAAAATGGTAAGTACCTCATGTGTGAAAATGGGTTTAGGAGGGGTATTCAGAAAGTAAATTGTTCTGAAATGGTCTTTGAAAAGTATTTCTTGGTGTTGAGGTAACCAAAAAGCTGTAAAGTATAGTTGTGGGTGAAAAGGATAAGCACTTCAAGTTGGAAAATGGGTTTAGGAGGGACATTAAAAAAGTAACTTGATCTGAAATGGCCTTTGAAAAGTATTTCTTGGTGTTGAGGTAACCAAAAAGCTGTAAAGTATAGTTGTGGGTGAATGAGATAAGGTGTTCTAGTTGAAGATTGACATTAGAAGGGACAATAAGGAAGTAGCATGATCTTAAATTGAGATTGCAAGGTAATACATGTTGGTTAGTCATCCAAAAAGCTGTTAACTATTGATGGTTGTGAAAGAGATAAGTACTTCAACTTGTAAAATAGGTTTAGAAGGGACATTAGGAAAGTAACTTGCTCTGAAATGGTCTTTGAAAAGTATTTCTTGGTGTTGAGGTAACCAAAAAGCTGTAAAGTATAGTTTTGGGTGAAAAAGATAAGTACTTCATGTTGGAAAATGGGTTTAGGAAGGGACATTAAGAAAGTAACTTGCTCTGAAATGGTCTTTGAAAAGTATTTCTTGGTGTTGAGGTATCCAAAAAGCTGTTAAGTATAGTTGTGGGTGAAACAGATAAGTACTTCAAGCTGGAAAATGGGTTTAGGAGGGACATTATGAAAGTAACTTGCTCTGATTTATACATTGAAAGTAGTTTTGTGGTTTGATTTGAAATACCTTATTCAAATTCTAGTTGTTGGTTTCAATGATAAGTCGTACAAGCAGGAATAAGGTTACAGGAGGAACCATAAGGTTGTGACTATAACTAACATGTTATTTGTATAGAATTTATAGTTGTTGAGGTATCCAAAAAGCTGTATAGTAGAGTTTTTGGTTAAAAATATAAGTATTTAATGTTGAAAAATTGGTTTAGAAGGGACATTCAGAAAGTAACTTGCTCTGAAATGGTCTTTGAAAGGTATTTCTTGGTCTTGATGTATCCAAAAAGCTGTAAAGTATAGTTGTGGGTGAAAACGATAAGTACTTCAACTTGTAAAATAGGTTTAGAAGGGACATTAAGAATGTAACTTGCTCTGAAATGGTGTTTGAAAAGTATTTCTTTGTGTTGAGGTATCCAAAAAGCTGTAAAGTATAGTTGTGGGTGAAAAAGATAAGTAATTAATCTTGGAAAATAATATTATAAGGTACCTATTGAAATTAACTTGATCTGAAATGGTCTATTATAAGTATTTCTTGGTTTTGAGGTATCAAAAAGTCTGTTAAGTAAAGTTGTTGATGAAAAAAATATGTACTTAATGTTTGAAAATGGGTTTAGAACGGATAATAAGAATAAGACTTTCTCTAAAATTGTATTTGAAAAGTATATCTTGTTGTTGATGTATACAACAAGCTGTAAAGTATAGTTGTGAGTCAAATACATAATTACTTAAAGTTTGAAAATAGGTTTAGGAGTGATATTAAGAAAGGAACTTGTTCTGAAATGGTCTTTGAAAAGTATTTCTTGGTGTTGAGGTATCCAAAAAGCTGTAAAGTTCAGTTGTGGGTGAAAAAGATAAATACTTCAACTTGTAAAATAGGTTTAGGAGGGACATTAAGAAAGGAAACTGTTCTGAAAAGATATAGTAAAGCCTTAAAAAAGTATTAAAAAATTTGGGCTCAGGGGCCTTTGGGGCGCCGGGGGCCCTTTGGGAGCCCGGGGGACCTTTGAGGACGGGGGGCCTCCTTGGGGGTTGGGGGGGGGTATGATGGCCCTTTGGGGTTGGGGTAGAGGACCTCACGGCACTGTTTAAATAGAACTTGTGTATTATAACGACCACACTCAAAACCTCTTCTAAAACATCTTCTAAAATCATATTTTAAAATGTCTCTAACTGTTTCGCCGAAATAATTCCCTAAAATGTCTAAAACGGTTTTGCCCAAATAATCTCTAAACGTAATTTCATTGTGTCCCCTTTGTTTTTGGCATCCCTGCGCTGTCACATTTCAAATTACTAGGAAACACTTTCCCGCGTTAAATATATTCATCTCTAAGATCAAGACATTTGCCCGGAAACAATTCTCCTGGTCGAACTCCAAAGATATTAATAAACTTCGTCCCGGAGACAATTCTCCTTGGAAACAATAAATTAATTCCTCTTTCGTGAATCAGTAATTCCGGAAACAATTCTTCTGGTCGAACTCCAAAGATATTAATAAACTTCGTCCCGGAGACAATTCTCCTTGGAAACAATAAATTAATTCCCCTTTCGTGAATCAATAATTCCCTTAGAAACAACAAATTAATTCCCCTTTCGTGTCAAATCAATCAACCATGACATCATCTGTCACACGTGATCCAGAAATAAATCGACCTTTGGAAATTTAGGTCATTAAATCCGGTACCCCCGTTAGACTCAATAATCCAGAAAACATCAATCAAAGTGAGAAAGTTCCTGTTTTTTCATTCTCACTGCCAAAAACCATAAAACAGACATGAATTACTGTTGACATGCGAGAAAAACATCAAATAAATTGACCAACACTCATAACCGTCCAAGAAACAACCATAAATGTGAGAAAATTCCTGTTTTTTCAAGTTAAAATATTCTGTTTTTTCATTCTCAGTGAGAAAACCATCTCCCTAGGGACTCTGTCCATATATGGACTCCCCCCTGTAGTTATAGGGTCCTCTCTACTGTAATTACCCTTAGAAACTGCTCACGGAGTTCCGCTCTCGTTTCTAATAATTGAAGCTTCAAAATGCTAGGGTCGAACAATTTTTTTATTTCTTCAACACGAGCCATGGCCTTTTTTTGTTCTCTCCTTGACACCATTATTCATTTCTTCTGCAAAAGCCTTGAATGCATAACTGAATATTTTTGCTACCCGATAAATATCTTGTTAGGAAAATGAAATGAGCTGTAAATATTTGCATCAAGCTCATTTCGAAAAGTATCTTGGAAACTAAAGCCTCCGCTAATGAACAAAGACCCATCAGGATTTCTATTTCCTGGAGGTGTAAAATCAAATTCTGCATCCGGGTCCCCTGTTTGGTTCTCGTCTGGTACTATAGGCTTGAGTTGGGTTTTCTTTGTTTTAGTATTTTCAAAAGTAAAAGGAACTGGGTTGTACATACTCCCATCAGTCTCATCACGAAAAGAATCTTGGAAACTGAAACCTCCACTAATGAACAAAGATTCATCAGGATTTTTGGGAATAAAGCTGAAAGCAAAAACATACATATTGCAATGGCGAGTTGTAACTGCTTCCAGTACTGCGAACATAACATTAATGCCAGATCCTGATGGCATTCGATATTCCGATGGGGTCTTGTATAAATGGCCACCGTTCATGCAATAAACACCTTCGTCAACGTTGTCATTTAAGGCAATTTCCCTGGTAAACTTTAGAGCATTTTCACGATATTTTTTACTTTCCGCACCTCGGATTGAGGGGAACCGAGTTCTAAATATATCTTCATTCGGATAAATGAACAAAGGTCCTCCAGCTAACCCTGGTATGCTTACAAGGTGTTTCACTATCATTATATCGTCAATTCTGTAATTGGGCGTTAAACCACCATCAGCATTGCTAATGATCAAAATTTCAACTCTCATAAATCTATCTTGCATAAACACAACTGGAATATTTTTGAGCGGCCCTATGACCATGTGACCCTTGTGACCTACAACGGTTGAAACAGGGAAATGGGGTATATTCTCATAAGGAATATGGGTTTTATTTTGTAATAAATTTTCAAGTTCCCTTAAACCAGAGCCGCAAATAATTCCTATCTGGCACTTGTGTTCAGTTTTAGCTAATGAGAAATCAGCTATAGCTTTGATCTCTCATAACTTGATTCTCTTGAACTATTTTCAATTTTAGCTACTTCTATAAAAAAATATTATTGATCTATAAAAATCTAAAGTACACGATGAAACAAGAAAAACTAGGACCTTAACTGCAACCTTAACTAGGTTGCAGCTACCGCTGCAACTATGATCCGAAGAAAGAGTAATGTCATTCAATGCTTGAATAAGCATATTAACATAAAGAAGATTCAGAATCAAACATGCCCCCTTTTCCCAACAACCAACCTTATGAATAATCAAACAATGCATAACCAATAACCAAACAATGGGCAGCATGTAAAAATTCTAAGCGTTGCTCCAGGGGCTGTGGGGGTTATGCTATCCCCTTTGGATAAAAGAACAGGTGCAGGCATGACAGACAGTATAAAACCCATTATGGCCACTTTGCATATTACATATGTGTGTCAAACTTTAACACAGGCCTTATCGACTTTGATAAGATAAAAAATCTTATCAAACGTATCTGACAAAAGACGTTGATAAAGAATTTATACACCCTGATACTTAGATTTTGTGAATGTCATCCGACGTATCCGACAAAGGATGTTGATAAAGAATTTTAATACACACAATAAACTAGGCGTTGAAAAAAAGGAAGATGGCATTCGTTTGTCCTTCCAATGCGTAAAATTACTGTTTGAAAATATATAATAAACTAAGTTGTGTCGATGAGTAGCCATAGAGTACCACTACTACAGCCGCAAAAAGGAAATAAAAATAATTAAAAAGAAGTTGAATAATTTTCCAAGTCCAAAAAATTGCAAGTCAGAAAAAAAGAAAAGTGCTACTGCAAACATTGTTTTTCTAATAGTAAAAACCACGACTAGCATGTCTATATCATTCTCATTTTGTATATCGAAAATAATAAATTTAATTTTTTTGGTTTTAAGTATATTTTATGTTATTTTAAGTCACAAATAAAAAGTTGAAAAAATTTCCAACTCTGAAAAATTCCAAGTAAAAAAAAGAAGAAAAGTGCTACTACAAATATTATTTTCTAATAATAAAAATTACGACTAACATATCTATATCATTCTCATTTTGTATTTCGAAAATATTAAATGTGAGTTCTTTTTGTTTTAAGTATATTTCATGTCATTTTAAGACATTTGAAAAAAAATTTGAAAAAAAATTCTGTTAAAAAATTTAAGAAATAAAAACTAAAAGTTAAAAAATGAAACTTAAAAAAAACTTAAAAAAAGTATAAAAAAATGGTGGGGGGGAAGGGGCCAACAAGCGGGGAGGAGGAGCCACAAGTTTAGGGGGAGGCCCTTGTATTGGGACCCTTTGAGTTGAGGCTCTTGACGGTTAGGGTCCTTGGTGGTTGGGATTCTTAAAGGTTGGGATCCTTGAGGGTTCAAATCCATAACCACCTCACTACTTGATTTCTAAGGATTTTTAAGGATTGTGCAGGATTTCTATATTAAAATTCTCTTCTCGGTGCCTACGACTTTATTAATTTCAATTTTATGCATACTCCAATACTAAACAATATATTATATTGCCCACACTCCTCATTTGGTACTTGTGTATTATACCGACCACAGCCAAGAAGTGAAGCTAGGTCAATCAACTTGTGAAAGGATGAAAATATTCTAATCATATTCTAACATTTATGTCACGTGGCGTGGGAGTAACTATTCCCTCACAAATACCTTAAAAACAATTTTTACCCTTTACCGCTTTCATTCAATCCAACTAAAGAAATTATTCTTAATATTGTCATCTGGTTTCATCTCATTATTCAAATCCATAATTAAGACCACTCAGACCAGAATTATGCAAGTGAGATATCTTTTGATCCCTGTCCTAATGTAAGCAATACTGGACGAGATCTGAGATACCGTTAATAATAACTAGTTCTGATTGGCTAGTATAACGTGTTTGGCAGGGTTTTACCAAGGACATTAAATCTTTTATGAAATGTCCTTGGTTAAAGCCTGCCAAACACGCTATACTAGCCTATCAGAACCAGTTATTATTAAAGGCATCTTAGATCTCGTCCAGTAATGCTTACATTAGTACAGGTATCAAAAATATTTTACGAAATGAATTAAACGGTTCAAGAACAATTAGTAAGGAGGGGAGTTTTTTAAAACTAAAGAGGATATAGATATACAGTTACCTGCAATTTTGTAACTAAAGCGATTGTAAATGTGTTTCGATAAAACCACCCCTTCCACTAAGCATATGACAATAAACCAAGGCCGTACCCAGGATTTCTTTTTCGGAGGGGGTTTTAATCAAAGATTTTCTTGGGGGGGGGGGGGGGCTACACAAAAACTCTCAAAAATGCATACAAAATTTGTTTATATCCATTTTTGTTACGCATTTACGAGTCAAACAATTTTTTTTTGGGGGGGGGGGTAGGTTCAAACTCCCCTAACCCTCTTTCTGGGTACGGCCTTGCAATAAACATAGATCACTAACCTTTTCCAATGGTACATCAGAATCCATATCCGTATCGTAACTTCGCTTATTACACATAACCGTTTAAATTCAATCACTGTTCAAACGTTTTTTTTTTAACTTGAATCAATATGAGCTAGTCAAATGTCTTCATGGAACTGTGATATTAACTTCCTATCAAGTATTTCACATCCAAGCTTAAGGCCAAAGAAAATCAGTTATGTAAGAGTTCAGTGGCTTAAGAGTGCCATAGGGCTATATCATTGCGCAACTAACACTCAAAACCAGAGAAATGAGTTATGTAAGAGTTCAGTGACTCAAGAGTACCTTAGGGAATAGCCTTCGTAGAGTTCGTTCAACCTCATGAGTCCCTTGGAGTACACAAATTCACTATAAGAATTCTACTTTTATTCCTTAATAGTAATTTCTGGTCGTTTTGAGTTTGAATTTTAACCGGTATTTGTATCTGATGATCTTAAGTTTAAAATTGGCCTTCTTTTCTTTGTAAAACTCCTTTTTTGGAAAGTTTTATTTTAATTAATTTTTGTTCGTTTTTGATTGCAAAAAGTTTTTAAAAATTCGTTATTTCAAAATCAATTTTTTTTCAAAATCAAATGTTCATCAAAGTATAAAAACTGGTATCAAAGTAACAATATCAAAATAAAAAATGGGTTGTATCAACCTCGGAGTGTTTATTATCTGATGTTTGAACTATTTCTAACACAATTACTATCTCACAATTTTTCTCTGATGGGTTTGGGCCAAAAAGGGCGTGGGTGGGGGTAACTGCCCTTCGATCTCTTTTCTGAAATTTATAAGAGGATCCCTTCTATAAGAACAATATATGCCCCCAGGGTATGACTTGCAACGCCTGTCCTCTGACCCTGATGGGTTGTTTCGACCCAGGAGTTTTAATATGTGATGCTTGAACTATTTTTAACAAAATGGTCACCTCAAAATTTTTATCGGATGGGCTTGGGGAAGAAAGAAGCATAGAGGGGAGAGGCACTAGTTACCCTCCGATCTCTTTTGACTCTGATAAATTGAACTAGAACTTTTAATTTCCAAGCAAATGAACCCTCTCTGAAGTTTATACGAGCATCCCTTTCATAATAACCATATACGGCCCCAGGACCTGCCCCCCGGGCCCTGGGGGTTGTGTCGACACCGGAATTGTGTTATCTTACCTTTGAACTATTAAAAAAATGGCTATCTCAAAATTTTTATCGGATGGGTTTGGGGAAAGAGGGCGTGGGGGCCTAGGGGCCCTCCCATCTCTTTTGCCCTCCCATCTCTTTTGACTCTTAGAAATTGAACTAGAACTTTCAGTTTCCATTTAAATGAGCCCTCTCTGAATTTTATACGAGTAGCCCTTCAATAAGAACCATATATGCCCCCCGGGCATAACTTGCAAAGCCTGCCCCCAGGCCCTAGGGAGGGGGGTTTTGTCGACACCGGAGTTTTTTTGTCTGACCATTGAACTATTTTTAAAACAATGGCTATCTCACAATTTTATTGGCTGAATTTGGGGGAAAGGGGGCGTGGGGGGTAGTTACCCTCTGTTCTCTTTTGACTCTTAAAAACTGAACTAGAACTTTCAACTTCTAACCAAATGAGCCTTCTCTGAAGTTTACTCAAGAATCCCTACTATAACAGCTGTATATGCCTCCCGGGCATAACTTACAACGCCGACCTTGGGCCCTGATGGTTTGTGTCGACCCCGGAGTTTACGTTATATGATCTTTGAACCATCTTGAAAAAATAGCTCTCTCAAAGTTCTTATCGGATGGGTTTGAGGAAAATATGGTGTGAAGAGGGGGTACTAGTCGCCCCCGATCTCTTTTGACTCTCAAAAAGGAACGAGAACTTTCAATTTCCAATGAAATGAGCCCTCTCCGAAGTTTATACGAGCATCCCTTCCAAAAGAATCTGGGGGGTTGCATCGGCACATGAGTTTTTCTTATCTGATCTTTGAACTATTTTTGACAAAATGGCTATCTAAAATTTTTCATCGGATGGGTTTGGAAAAAGGGGGGAAGCTAGTTGCCCTCGGATCTCTTTTGACTCGTAAAAAGTGAACTCAAACTTTTAATTTCCCATCAAATGAACCCTCTCTGAAGTTTATACGCCACCCTTTCTCTAAAAAAAACTTATATACCCCCAGGGCATAACTTACAACCCTTGCCTTGAGGACTGTGGGGGGTTGTCATCCTCAAAGACATAATTTCCTGGACTTTCAACTACGTTGAACAAAATGGCTATCTCAAAATTTTGATTGGATGTGTTTGGGGAAATGGTGGGCGTGGGAGGGGGTTAGTTGCCCTCCAATTGCTTTTAACTATTAAAGGAGCATTAGTCCTTCCAGTTTCCAATCGAACGAGTCGTTTTCAAAGTTTCTACGACAACTTCTTTGATGCAAAGTGCCCTGGTCTAAGACAAACCAAAAAAACAATACATTGTGTCCACATCACTCTTTTCGATACTACCCCGGTAAGCGAAGCTATCCATTGATCGTATTCTCTCTACCCAACATCGCCTCTTCACCTTCATTTATTCCTATTCTAAGTAACTTAGTCCTTTTAACATTAATTTTTCAACTAATTCTTGTATGCTGAACTCTAAAAACCTCCACAAAATCATTCATTTTGGTAATATCATTTTTGAAGCGGTAACTGCAACATACTACAGGCCGAACCATGGCCTATAGCAACCAAAATTAAGGGACGTTTTAAGAAATGGTAAGTCACAAAAATTAACTATTTGTAGCTGATTTAGGAATGGTGACAATTATCTCAATTAGTATCAATAGTAAAATGTTATTTTGAAAACACATTTAAGAGTAATTTGGAAAATTTCCTGCAACCCCTAAAAATGGCGGTGGGTCAAAACAAAAAGCACACCATTTGAATCGCCAGGGCCGAAAAACTATCATAGGAAACTTGTTGTCCCGTGGCCACAACTACAAAGAAATTTGCTTTTTTGCATGGGCAGCACTGATGTGTCCTTTTTCTTATATTTTTGTTTTCTTCACTGCTAGCGGGACACTCGAAAATCATAAAAAGCTGTTTTAGGGCTTATTTGATAAGAAATGGTTGTATCTAGTGCCTTTTGTAAGTATCAAAACATAATATTTATATCATAGATATTAAACTTTATTTAATAAATAGAACAAGATATATCTATTTTAAACATAATCCATTTTTACATACAAAACTATTTCTTAATCTTTCGATGACGTCAGTACCAACATAGAAGGCTGACGATTCAATTCAATGATGTTAGCAACCAAGAAAAAGTTAAGAAATTTTTGAGTCCATATGTTCCAAAATAGTCTAAAGGTCAAATAAATATGCCTATGGGAATGATATAACCTTCAGCAGATTTGGAAAGGAATGCCGAATACAATCACAATTTAATATGTGCATGCTGGTTGTCAAAAAGCCAAATCAGCAATATCTAGGGAATGGCTAAGGGTCTTAAGTTGAAATTTACAGTGTATGTTTACGGGGAAATTGAACAGTAATTGGCGGACTACTGGCTCTTCTTGCCCTTTTTATATGCCCCCTCCCAAGGAATTACTCAAGGTTTTTTTTTGGGGGGGGGGGGTTGTTCCTACCTGGCACCTGTGTTCTGTTTTAGCTAATATGAAATCAGCTATAGCTTTGATCTCATGATAACTTGATTCTTTTGAACTATTTTCAATTTTAGCCATTTATAAAAAAAAGTATTATTGTTATGGTTATGTTAACATCAAGTTAAAGTACACGATGAAATAAGAAAAAAAAATTAGGTTTTTAAAAATTACCTAAGCTTCTCCTTTATTTCTATTTGGTAAACTCATATCAAATCAAGGAGCAATTTTTTTGGTATTACTATATAATTTCCTATACCACCAAATAAAAATATGGACACATTTATTTACACCAAGATTTTGTAAATTAAACGTCACTAATATTTAGTGGATAATTCAGAGTAAAATTACAAGGTTTAATATAGCTAAGATAGTCAACGTCAAAACTGAAGTTATCGCAAGGACTTCATAGCATTATTTTGGAAAAGGTGCTGTCACCAACGACACAACTGCATCAAAGCCGTTTAAATAGTTTTAGATTTGAGAGATCATCTCCGGAAAAAGACCCTTTCATGAAAATAATTTTTTATAGCATAGTACAAATACGTTTTTCAAGGAGGCACACTTGTGCCTCTATAAAGAGGCGACCCACCACAATGTTAAGCGATTTCAGGTCCTAGAGGTCGCAGAGAGACGGCGGTAATTGCATTTTGTAGCCCAAGCTCAAACTAAGAAACTTGCAAAATTTCATCCTCCTCCGACTTTATCTTCATTGTGTAAACTGGGCCGGAAGTTTCGACCCTCCCACCACAGCCATCCTTTAACGTTGTCCGATTGGGCTGAAATTTAGAGGTTAAGTTTTCCTAGGGTCCGGGAGCTTATTCTCGAAATTTCAGCTCAATCCGATCACTCCTTCCCTGTTTTCAAAAAACCAAATATAGCCACTTAAAATTCATCATTTTTTTTTTCTTAGCCACGCCTACAGGCCACAGTTGGCATTTAAAATTTCTCATTTTGGCGTAAGAGGTAGTGCGTTTGATTGGTTCAAGTCTTTCTTGTCTGGTAGAATAATTTCTGTTGATCCACTTTTTCGCTCACCATCAAGTGTTGACCAGGGGGTCCCTCAAGGGTCAGTTTTAGGGCCGGCATTGTTTTTAATTTATATAAATGACCTAATTTTTGCAGTTAGAAATAAAAATCCTCTTTATTGCTGTCGTCTATGTCATCCAACAGTCTCCCTTACCCACAACTATAGTTTGCATACCACGGATTTTCTTGTTACTTTTGCCGATGATACCACCCTTATTACTTCTGGGAGAACAGAGGATGAGGTTCGCACAAAGTTAGTGGACCTCTTTGAGAGAGTTTCAATTTGGTTTGATGCTAACTCTCTTCCCTTAAATGTTTCTAAAACTAGTTTTTTAGTCTTCTCTCGTATATCCCAGGCTTGTCCTCAATTATCTGAAATTCATATATCCAAAGGCTTTATTAGTAGACCAAAAGATGGCCATGTCTGTTTCCTAGGTATCCTTCTATATGAAAATTTATCTTTTAAACACCATATTGAATTGATTAAAATGAAGGTATGCAGAAACCTCGGTATTCTAAGAAAACTAAAACATATATTTCCAGGACCAATTCTAAGAATCCTATTTCATAGCTTAATTCATTTTTATGTTTCCTATTGTTCAGTCATATGGATGTTTACTTTGCCTTCTTTTCTTAAGCCACTTTCCAGTGTCTACGGTAAAGCTATAAATAATATCTAGGACGTAAATCGTTCGCGCAACTAAACCACTACTTGATATTGAAAAACTTTATATTCTCTCCTGTGTGTCTTTCACTTTTCTTCGGTTCCATGGTGATACTCCCAGGTCCGTAAGGTTTACGTCTCCTTTTGTATCTGATTGGTCAAATTATCAACTCCGTAGTTATCTAAATATCCGAATTCCCCATACACCAACAATAAGATCCGATTTTAATCTTCTTGTTGCGTGTCATTTGACATGGA
Source organism: Artemia sp. Qi Xiang Cuo (assembly GCF_049724085.1). Lineage (NCBI taxonomy): Eukaryota > Metazoa > Arthropoda > Branchiopoda > Anostraca > Artemiidae > Artemia > Artemia sp. Qi Xiang Cuo. Next base: position 20,028,947 of record NC_142811.1, read on the forward strand.
ACACCCTTCCCGATTCGGCTCGAGAATGCCACTCGTTTGGCACCTTCAAAAGACTAGTAAAAAAATATTTGTTTTCATGTGATTAATTTTCTTTACTTTTGTCTGCTGCCAATAGTTTTATTTATTTAATTTTTTTTTTATTCATTTAATTTTTTTTTTATTATTTTTTTATATATATATAGATGTTGTGATTCACTGTAGTTTGATAAAGCTTATTTAGTGAACTCTCCTTTTTTTTATAGATGTTGTGATTCACTATAGTTTGATAAAGCTTATTTAGTGAACTCTCCTTTTTTTTTTCTTTTTTTTTTATTAAGCAAATGCTTTACATGTTAAAAGTTAAAATGCTTATGTTTATATGTTTAAATATTAATGTTATGTTTATATTGTTTAAATCTTAAGCGTTTAAATGTTTAATGTTTATTTGATCTTTTCATAATCCCCCTCCTACAGGCCGTGGAGCCTTTGTGGGGATTTGTGGATTGTTATGTAATTATTTTACAGGTATATATGAAAAATAAATCTATCTATCTATCTACCTATCTACTTAACCGACCAATTAATTTTTATTTACGGTTGACCTTTAGGACTAACCTAATAATTAACATGTATGATCCTTTAAATAATCAATAGCCTGTAGTGGTGTTAGGCCAGGTTCTAGGGGGAGCACCTTCCCCGCCCCCTCCCCAGGTTTTATGACATTTGAGTTTAAATTTATTTAATTTTACATTTTTTATTTAAATTGTATACGCCCCTCCCTATATCATGAGGCCTAAAAACCGCTATTGTCAATAGCCAACATTTCGGATACCACTTTTACGGTTAGGATACCATCTATCCTTTTTTTACCAACATAGGCATTAAAATCTCCTAATAAAAATATCATATTTCTGCCTGGGACCCTATCAATTTGTTTCTGTAGCTGTTGGCTAAGTAAAACTCGCCAGAGTAGCTACTATATCCATCGTTAGGATCCACAGGGGCATACACTACTATTACAAGGGTGGAATCATAGCTGACGTATATGTGGGATGAAGGGGTCCTAAACATAGTTAATTCTACGTCAAGACACACGCATGAAAAAGCCTTCGGCTTTTCTTAGCTGGATATAGTAAAGAACAAATCCCAGTTGCAACCCATGAGTAGGGTAAGAGGTTCCTTTTCTATCGCGCCCCTAGCAATCTCCATGTTATTTGCTTGCCTTGTGTTCCTTGGTACCTTTCCAGAGCATGTACTTATGGATTTGGGGCCTTTACGTTCCTTCCTGCTATAGCAAGGCTGGTTTGGTGGGTATAATCTGGTTTGGTGGGTATAGTCTGGTTTGGTGGGTATAGTCTGGTTTAGTTTTTCAAAGAGAGTGAGTATTTGACATTTTTTGCAAAAAGGGATTCGCAAATTGGACACTATGAACGATATTAATTAATGTTTTGAAAAATAGGAGTGTGAATGATTCTAATTAGTGATTGGATTGTATGACGGTGGAGAAAAAAAAAGATTAAACTGATTAACAGTTAAAGTAACCCCGAAGGGGTTGTTAACTCAGGTAATTTGTTATAAATTTGAAACAACATCAGTCTATGAAAATGGCTAACGGCGATAGAATGACATTGTGAATTGACCTATCTTTACCTCATCGTTGGGAAATTTTTGGAGGTAATATAAAAAATGCAGCTAACCGAAAATAAACGGGAACGGCCTCAAGGACAAGGCTAAGCGGTCCTTCCTGATCCCAGTTTTGAGGGCAGGGGAGGGGGGGGGAGGGTAAACTTTGGAGGGAAAACAAGAAATGCTCATAATAAAAAATAAACGGGATCTGCCTCAAGGGCAAGGCTCAGAGGCCCTTCGTTCCCCAATTTCTGAGGGCAGGGGAGGGGGGGGGGAGGGTCAATTTTGGAGGGAAAACCAAAAATGCACAGAATCGAAAATAAATGGGACCTGGCTCAAGCGCAAGGCTCAGAGGCCCTTCGTTCCCCAATTTCTGAGGGCAGGGGAGGGGGGGAGTCAATTTTGGAGGGAAAATCAAAAATTCTCAGAATCGAAAATAAATGGGATCTGCCTCAAGGGCAAGGCTCAGAGGCCCCTCCTTCCTCCATTCCTGAGGGCAGGGGAGGGGGGTCAATTTTGGAGGGAAAACTAAAAATACTCAGAATCGAAAATAAATGGGATCTGTCTGAAGGGGAAGGTTCAGAGGCCCTTCGTTCCCCTATTTCTGAGGGCTGGGGAGGGGGGGGGTCAATTTTGGAGGGAAAACCAAAAATACTCAGAATCGAAAATGAACGGGATCTTCCTAAAGGACAAGGCTCAGTGGCCCCTCCTTCCTCCATTTCTGAGGGCAGGGGAGGGGGGGGGGCAATTTTGGTGGGAAAATCAAAAATGCTCAGAATCGAAAATAAATGGGATCTGCCTCAAGGGGAAGGCTCAGAGGCCCTTCGTTCCCCAATTTCTGAGGGCAGGGGAGCGGGGGGGTCAATTTTGGAGGGAAAACCAAAAATAATCAGAATCGAAAATAAAAGGGATCTGCCTCAAGGCGAAGGCTCAGAGGCCCTTCGTTCCCCCATTTCTGAGGGCAGGGGAGGGGGGGGGGTCAATTTTGGAAGGAAAATAAAAAATGCTCAGAATCGAAAATAAATGGGATCTGCCTCAAGGGGAAGGCTCACAGGCCCTTCGTTCCCCCATTTCAAAGGACAGGGGAGGGGGGGGGTTCAATTTTTGAGGGAAAACCAAAAATACACAGAGTCAAAAATAAACGCGATCTACCTCACGGGCAAGGCTCAGAGGCCCCTCCTTCCCCCATTTCTGAGGACAGGGGAGGGGGGGTCAATTTTGGAGGGAAAATCAAAAATGCTCAGAATCGAAGATAATTTCCATTGGTCTTAGTTTTTTTTAACGATACTGCTTATTTCTAGTTGAAAATGCTTATTTTTTAATTTAATTGGGAATGAAAAGTCGAACTCTAACATAAATAACAAGGTATTTTGGAGGGGGGAGCTAACTTTATATACGGGATAATTTCCATTCGTCTTAGTTTTTAACGATGCTCCTTATTTCTAGTTGAAAATGTTTATTTTTTAATTTAATTGGGAATGAAAAGTCAAACTCTAACATAAAGAACGAGGTATTTTGGAGGGGGTAGCTAACTTCATATACGGGATAATTTCCATTCGTCTTAGTTTTTTTTAACGATGCTCCTTATTTCTAGTTGAAAATGCTCATTTTTTAATTTAATTGGGAATGAAAAGTCAAAGTCTAACATATAGAACAAGGTATTTCGGAGGGAGGCTCGTTACTGATATTGATATTAGTGCGTAAAAACTACAAACTGACAAAAATATCTAGAACTTTTTTTTCTTAAAGCCTTGACTTCGAAGACATTTCTTCATCTTAATTGGCTTTAGAAATTTCATGCAAAATACACTATCCTAACAGACATTGCTTTGTCGAATTTTGAGCAACAACAAAACGACTGTAACACCTGATTGGCCCGTTTTCCAACTTTTACCTTGAGAATCGATGTTGTTAGCAGAATTTCGAAAAGATCGTTTATGAGTGCTGGCGTATCTGATGAAATAAAAATGCTTATTTTTAAATTTAATTGGCGTGAAAAGTCAACGTCTAACATAAAGAACAAGGTATATCGGAGGGGGAGGGGGGGGGGGCACCTCACTGCAGAGACGAGGTAATTTACAATAGTCCTAGTTTTTTGACGATGCTCTTTAGATCTAGATGAAAATACATATTTTTTAATTTATTTGAGATGGAAAGTCATAAGTATAACATGTAGAACGAGGTATTTCGGAGGGGGGCTCGTTACTGATATTGATATTAGTGCGTAAACTACAAACTAACAAAAATATCCAGAACTTTTTTTTTCTTATAGCCTTGACTTTGAAGACATTTCTTCATCTTAATTGGCTTTAGAAATATCATGCAAAATAAACTAGCCCAACAGTCATTGCTTTGTCAAATTTTGAGCAAAACAAAAGGATTGTAACACCTGATTGGCCCGTTTTCCAACTTTTACCTTGAGAATCGATGCTGTTAGCAGAATTTCAAAAGGATCGTTTATTAGTGCTGGCGTATCTGATGATGATGCTCCTTATTTCTAGTTGCAAATGCTTATTTTTTAATTTAATTGTGATGAAAAGTCAAAAGTCTAACATAAAGAACAAGGTATTTCGGAGGGGGGGGGGTTCGTTACTGATATTGATATTAGTGCATAAAAACTACAAACTGACAAAAATATCCAGAACTTTTTTTTTATTATAGTCTTGACTTTGAAGACATTTCTTCATCTTAATTGGCTTTAGAAACATCATGCAAAATAAACTAGCCTAACAGTCATTGCTTTGTCGAATTTTGAGCAAAACAAAAGGATTATAACACCTGATTGGCCCGTTTTCCAACTTTTACCTTGAGAGTCGATGTTGTTAGCAGAATTTCAAAAGGATCGTGTATGAGTGCTGGCGTATCTGATGAAATAAAAATGCTTATTTTTTATTTAATTTTGGTGAAAAGTCAAAGTCTAACATAAAGAACAAGGTATTTCGGAGGGGGGGGCAGCTCACTTCATATACGGGGTATTTTCCATTCGTCTTAGTTTTTTAACGATGCTCCTTATTTCTAGTTGAAAATGCTTATTTTTTAATTTAATTGTGATGAAAAGTCAAAGTCTAACATAAAGAACAAGCTATTTCGGAGGGAGGGCTCGTCACTGATATTGATATTAGTGCGTAAACTACAAACGGACAGAAATATCCAGAACTTTTTTTCTTATAGCCTTGACTTTGAGGACATTTCTTCATCTTAATTGGCTCTAGAAATATCATGCAGAATAAAATAGCCTAACAGTCATTGCTTTGTCGAATTTTGAGCAAACAAAATGATCGTAACATCTGATTGGCCCGTTTTCCAACATTTACCTTGAGAGTCGATGTTGTTAGCAGAACTTCAAAAGGGTCGTTTATCAGTGCTGGCGTAGATGATGAAATAATTTTAGGTCGTATGATAATTTTTTTTTAATGCAGTAGTTTTTTTTAGTAATGACCCTCGAGACAACACCCACACAGAGAGGACAAACACACAGATACGAAACACACATATAGACCACACATGCATAGAGACAACACACACACAGAGACGACACCCACACAGAGACGACACACACACACACACACAGAGAGAGACGACATACTCAAAGTGACGACTTACACATAGAGACAACACACACACACACACAGAGACGACAAACACACAGAGACGAGACACATAGAGAGACGACACACACACACACAAAGAGACGACACACACACACAAACACACACACACACACACACACACACACACACACACACACACACACACACACACACACACACACACACACACACACACACACACACACACACACACACACACACACACACACACACACACACACACACACACACACACACACACACACACACACACACACACACACACACACACACACACACACACACACACACACACACACACACACACACACACACACACACACACACACACACACACACACACACACACACACACACACACACACACAGATACATACATACTTACACACACACACTCACGCACACACGCCCACGCCCACGGACCCACACCCCCACACACCCACCCACACACCCCAACACCCCCCCACCCCCCCACCACCCCCCCACCCACCCCCCCCCCCCACACCCCCAGCCCCCCCCCCCCCCCCCCCCCCCCCCCCCACCCCACCCCCCCACACATGTGTGTGTGTGTGTGTGTCGTCTCTTTGTGGGTGTAGTCTTTGTGTGTGTGTGTTGTCTCTATGCATGTGTCGTCTCTATGTGTGTTTCGTATATGTGTGTGTGTTCTCTCTGTGTGCGTGTTGTCTCGAGTGTCCTTAAAAAAAAAAACTACTGCATTAGAAAAAAAAAATTATCATACGACCTAAATTATTTCATCAGATACGCCAGAACTCATAAACGACCCTTTTGAAATTCTTCTAACAACATCGATTCTCAAGGTAAAAGTTGGAAAACGGGCCAATCAGGTGTTACAATCCTTTTGTTTTGCTCAAAATTTGACAAAGCAATGACTGTTAGGCTTGTTTATTTTGCATGATATTTCTAAAGCCAATTAAGATGAAGAAATGTCTTCAAAAACAAAGCTATAAGAAAAAAAAAGTTCTGGATATTTTTGTCAGTTTGTAGTTTTTACGCACTAATATCAATATCAGTAACGAGCCCCCCTCCGAAATACCTTGTTCTTTATGTTAGACTTTTGACTTTTCATTCCCAATTAAATTAAAAAATAAGCATTTTCAACTAGAAATAAGGAGCATCGTTAAAAAACTAAGACGAATGGAAATTATCCCGTATATGAAGTTAGCTACCACCTCCGAAATACCTTTTTTTTATGTTAGACTTTGACTTTTCTTTCCCAATTAATTTAAAAAATAAGCATTTTCAACTAGAAATAAGGAGCATCGTTAAAAACTAAGACGAATGGAAATTATCCCGTATATGAAGTTAGCTACCCACTCCGAAATACCTTGTTCTTGATGTTAGACTTTGACTTTTCACTCCCAATTAAATTAAAAAATAAGCATTTTCAACTAGAAATAAGGAGCATCGTTAAAAACTAAGACGAATGGAAATTATCCCGTATATGAAGTTAGCTACCCCCTCCAAAATACCTCGTTCTTTATGTTAGAGTTTGACTTTTCATTCCCAATTAAATTAAAAAATAATCATTTTCAACTAGAAATAAGGAGCATCGTTAAAAACTAAGACGAATGGAAATTATCCCGTATATGAAGTTAGCTCCCCCCTCCAAAATACTTTGTTCTTTATGTTAGAGTTTGACTTTTCATACCCAATTAAATTAAAAAATAAGTATTTTCAACTAGAAATAAGGAGTATCGTTAAAAACTAAGACGAATGGAAATTACCCCGTATATGAAGTGAGCTGCCCCCCTCCCCCTCCGAAATACCTTGTTCTTTATGTTAGACTTTGACTTTTCACCCCAATTAAATTAAAAAATAAGCATTTTTATTTCATAAGATACGCCAGCATTCATAAGCAATCCTTTTGAAATTCTGCTAACAACAACGATTCTCAATGTAAAAGTTGGAAAACGGGCCAATCAGGTGTTACAATCCTTTTGTTTTGCTCAAAATTTGACAAAGCAATGACTGTTAGGCTAGTTTATTTTGCATGATATTTCTAAAGCCAATTAGGATGAAGAAATGTCTTCAAAGTCAAAGCTATAAGAAAAAAAAAGTTCTGGATATTTTTGTCAGTTTGTAGTTTTTACGCACTAATATTAATATCAGTAACGAGCCCCCCTCCGAAATACCTTGTTCTTTATGTTAGACTTTTGACTTTTCATTCCCAATTAAATTAAAAAATAAGCATTTTCAACTAGAAATAAGGATCATCGTTAAAAACTAAGACGAATGGAAATTATCCCGTATATGAAGTTAGCTACCCCCTCCAAATTACCTCGTTCTTTATGTTAGAGTTTGACTTTTCATTCCCAATTAAATTAAAAAATAAACATTTTCAACTAGAAATAAGGAGCATCGTTAAAAACTAAGACGAATGGAAATTATCCCGTATATGAAGTTAGCTACCTCCTCCGAAATACCTTTTTCTTTATGTTAGACTTTGACTTTTCAGTCCCAATTAAATTAAAAAATAAGCATTTTCAACTAGAAATAAGGAGCATCGTTAAAAACTAAGACGAATGGAAATTATCCCGTATATGAAGTTAGCTACCCCCTCCGAAATACCTTGTTCTTTATGTTAGACTTTGACTTTTCATTCCCAATTAAATAAAAAAATAAGTATTTTCAACTAGAAATAAGGAGCATCGTTAAAAACTAAGACGAATGGAAATTATCCCGTATATGAAGTTAGCTACCCCCTCCAAAATACCTTGTTCTTTATGTTAGAGTTTGACTTTTCATTCCCAATTAAATTAAAAAATAAACATTTTCAACTAGAAATAAGGAGCATCGTTAAAAACTAAGACGAATGGAAATTAACCCGTATATGAAGTTAGCTCCCCCCTCCAAAATACTTTGTTCTTTATGTTAGAGTTTGACTTTTCATACCCAATTAAATTAAAAAATAAGCATTTTCAACTAGAAATAAGGAGCATCGTTAAAAACTAAGACGAATGGAAATTATCCCGTATATGAAGTTAGCCACCCCCCTCCAAAATACCTTGTTCCTTATGTTAGAGTTTGACTTTTCATTCCCAATTAAATTAAAAAATAAGCATTTTCAACTAAAAATAAGGAGCATCGTTAAAAAAAACTAAGACGAATGGAAATTATATTCGATTCTGAGCATTTTTGATTTTCCCTCCAAAATTAACCCCCCCTTTCCTGTTCTCAGAAATGGGGGAAGGAGGGGCCTCTGAGCCTTGCCCTTGAAGCAGATGCCATTTATTTTCGATTCTGAGTATTTTTGGTTTTCCCTACAAAATTGACCCCCCTGCCCTCAGAAATGGGGGAACGAAGGGCCTCTGAGCCTTCCCCTTGAGGCAGATCCCACTTATTTTCGATTCTGAGCATTTTTGATTTTCCGTCCAAAATTTTAGAGGTTTTTAGAGGTCCTTTAATTTTGTCTTCAAAAAAGCCTTTTATTATTAAGATTGATCTAGATAATAGTTACCATTTATGAATAAGCAAGAAATTGCAATTTTTTCTCACTTTCCAGTTTTTTTTAAACCAGTTTTTAAGCGTTGGTTACTATTGGCAGGGGTTCGTCCTTAACTAGGTTGCAGCTACCGCTGTAACTATGATCCGAAGAAAGATTAATGTCGTTCAATGCTTGAATAAGCGTATTAATATAATCCGGGTTGCAGCGGTAGCTAGCAACCTAGTAAGAGACGATCACGTCCAATGTTAAGAAATATAAAATCCCATAGTTCCTAACAAAGGAGTCAGATCAAAACAAAAAGTACACCATTAGAACCGCCTTGTCCGAAACCCCTGTATAGGAAACTTTCTGTCCCTTGGCTTGAACAGCAAGGGAAATATATTGGCTTGAAAATCAAGAAAATTGACATTAACCACGTTATTCTTCACAAACGGGATATTTTTTTCTTTTTTTCTTTTTTTTTGTATCCAGAGATAGCTTGGCACTGGAACATCGTAGAGGGTTGTTCAATAGCTCATTTTAAAGGAAATTAATTGGGTTAAAAATCTGAAGTAACTAAAATAAATTATTTCTAAAAGGGAATAAATTTTTCCACCAAAAACTGCATTTTTGATGTCTTTTCACACTGCTATTGAACAACCCTCTACGATGTTCCAGTGCCAAGCTATCTCTGGATACAAAAAAAAAGAAAAGAGAAAAAAATATCCCGTTTGGGGAGAATAACGTGGTTAAAGTCAATTTTCTTAATTTTCAAGCCAATATATTTCCCTTGCTGTTCAAGCCAAGGGACAGAAAGTTTCCTATACAGGGGTTTCGGACAAGGCGGTTCTAATGGTGTACTTTTTGTTTTGATCTGACTCCTTTGTTAGGAACTATGGGTTTTTATATTTCTTAACATTGGACGTGATCGTCTCTTACTAGGTTGCTAGCTACCTTTGTTTTGATCTCTCAATTATTACTTCTCGATACGCCTGGTCGGTTGAATACCTTTGTTTTGCTCTCTTAATTATTACTTCTCGATACGCCTGGTCGGTTGAATACCTTTGCTTTTTTCTTTTCAAGTTACTATCTCTGTTGTTTGTGTAGTACTGTTTTTTCAACTTGCGTATAGCTTGCTTTGATCTAACCATTATCTAATCCAGAATGAGAGAAATTACATCTTTGTCGTTCTTAAGTAGTAATTATGACGTCACGGCGTAATGATTTTATTGACGTCATGGCGCAATGATATTATTTCATGACGTCATCAGAAACAACAATATAATTTCGTGTTTTTCTATTCACGTCATAGCTCTAATATAAAACTATGATGACATTCATTATTTATCTAGTACGGTTTCAGACAAGGTAATTCTAATGATGTAATTTTGTTTTGATCTGACTCTATTTTTAGGAGTTTTGTTATATTTCTTAGCATTGGACTGATTGTCTCTTACTAGGTTGCTAGCTACTGCTGCAACCCAAATTCACATATATATTTATTTATGAGAGGAAGCCTGGCCGAGTGGTCCAAGGCACTGGTGCTAGCCACCAGTCTCTTCGGAGGCGTGGGTTCAAATCTTACCGCTGGTATACGATTATGTTTGAAAGACTGCAGTGTGAAAAGACATCGAAAATGCAGTTTTTAGTGGAAAAATTTATTCTCTTTTAGAAATAATTTATTTTAGTTACTATAGATTTTTAACCCAATTAATTTCCTTTAAAATGAGCTATTGAACAACCCTCTACGATGTTCCAGTGCCAAGCTATCTCTGGATACAAAAAAAAGAAAAGAGAAAAAAATATCCCGTTTGGGGAGAATAACGTGGTTAAAGTCAATTTTCTTGATTTTCAAGCCAATATATTTCACTTGCTGTTCAAGCCAAGGGACAGAAAGTTTCCTATACAGGGGTTTCGGACAAGGCGGTTCTAATGGTGTACTTTTTGTTTTGATATGACTCCTTTGTTAGGAACTATGGGTTTTTATATTTCTTAACATTGGACCTGATCGTCTCTTACTAGGTTGCTAGCTACCGCTGCAACCCGGATGATTACGAACAGGAAGAAGCCTACAGCTTTTTCTTCTTTGGAATAGTAAGAGACGAACCTCAAAGAGTCAGGCAGCTAATTATGTCCAATGTATGCAAAGCAGTGGTATTTTAATGATCGTCTTATAATGTAACTTTAATATGAAATATGCAGTTTTTCGCAAAAAACTGATTCTATTTTAAAAATAATTTGTTTTCATTACAAAATATTTTTAACCCCGTTAATTTGCTTTAAAATGAGCCATTGAACAACTCTCTACCATGTTCCAGTGCCAAGCTATCTGTGGAATTACTAACCTATACTATAATTAAGTGGTGTATAAAATTTAGCATAGGCAAGAGGTTGTTCTTTATTATAATTAAGTTACTATTGGCTAGAGTCTGTTATTTATTATAAATATTTCAAATTGATTACAAACAGGAAAAAGCCTACGGCTTTTTCTTCTTTGAAATAGTAAGAGACTAGCCTTAAGCAATCAAATAGCTAACTAAATCAGATGTATGTAATGGGTTTTTATTCCAATGGTCGTCTTTTAATGGAAAATTTTCATATATTGGCCTTAAATATAACTGTACTAGCCAACACTATAGTTAAGTGGCTTATAAAATTTAGTAGAGGAAAGAGGTCGTTCTTTATTATAACTTTATCATTATCATACCGTTCCCTGCTCTTTTGTCTAGCCTGCTCAATTGTTGCTTCTCTATAAAGTTTATCATTTTGATAACGCTCCTTGAACTTTTGTTTGGCTGTCTCAATTTTTACTTCTCGATACACCTAGACGGTTGAATACCTTTGTTTTCGGTTTTTCTTATATTTGATGCGGTAATCTTCATCATTGTGATAACTCTCCTTGAACTTTTGTTTGGCTGTCTCAATTTTTGCATGTCTATAATCTTCATCATTTTGATAACACATCTCGCTGTTTTGTTTTGCTCTCTCAATTTTTCCTTCTCGATACGCCTGGTGGGTTGAATACCTTTGCTTTTCTCTTTTCAAGATACTATCTCTGTTGTCTGTGTAGTACTGTTTTTTTAACTTGCGTGCTACTATAAATACTTTTGAATTTGATCTGACTCCTTTTTTAGGAACTATGGGCTTTTATATTTCTTAACATTGGACATGATCGTCTCTTACTAGGTTGCTAGCTACTGCTGCAGCCCGGATTGCTAGCTACCGCTGCAACCCAGATAACATAATGTCGTGTTTTTCTATTCCTGTCATAGCTCTAATAAAACTATGACGACATCCATTATTTATCTAGTAGGGTTTCAGACAAGGTGGCTCTAATGATATACTTTTGTTTTGATCTGACTCTATTTTTTAGGAGTTCTGGGTTTTTATATTTCTTAGCATTTGACTGATCGTCTCTTACTAGGTTGCTATTTTTGCTAATAGTGGTTAGCACTTAGTTCGGTATTTAAGTTATCATATACCGTTAAAATTCTTTGTCAAATGAACATTTCTTGGTGTAGTGGCTAAAACATAAGACTTTGAATCCGGCGATCTGAGTTCTAATTCCGGTGGGCAGTTCTTAAGAAATGTAGCTTACTTATGCTACCATTTAGGTTTCCGCCGTAATTCTTTCTTTTCAAAATTAAATTAGTTACTATCGCCATGATTTAGTTCTTTACCATGTCGTAACAATTTGTTTTATAATAATAATTAAGTTTGTTAATTACAAAAGGTTTCTATATACAGCAGTTTTCTTTAAAATGAGCCATTACACAGCTCTTTATTATGACCACGAACTGTTTGATTTAATACTTAAGTTACTATGGGTTCAGTTCGTTCCTTATTGTAATTAGCGATTCTAAACTGAAAAACTAACTCAGTCCAATATATGCAAGGGTGTGCTTTTCTAATGATCGTCCTTTAATATAAACTATGGACTAAAGTTCGTTCTTTAATGTATACTTCTCGATGCGCCTGGTCGGTTGAATATTTTTGCTTTTCCCTTTTCAAGATACTATCTTTGTTGTTTGTGTAGTACTGTTTTTTCAAATTGCGTATAGCTTGCTTCGATCTAACCATTATTCTAATCAAGACTGAGAAAATTTACATCTTTGTTGTTCTTAAGTAGTAATTATGACGTCACAGCGTAATGATTTTATTGACGTCATAGCGCAATGATATTATTTCATGACGTCTTCAGAAACAACAATATAATTTCGTGTTTTTCTATTCACGTCATAGCTCTAATCTAATATAAAGCTATGACGACATTCATTATTTATCTAGTAGGGTTTCAGACAAGGTAGTTTCAATGATGTACTTTCGTTTTGATCTTACTCTATTTTTAGGAGTTTTGTTATATTTCTTAGCATGGGACTGATTGTCTCTTACTAGGTTGCTAGCTAGTGCTGCAACCCAAATTCACATATATATTTATTTATGAGAGGCAGCCTGGCCGAGTGGTCCAAGACACTGGTGTTAGCCACCAGTCTCTTCGGAGGCGTGGGTTCAAATCTTACCGCTGGTATACGATTATGTTTGAAAGACTGCAGTGTGAAAAGACATCAAAAATGCAGTTTTTGGTGGAAAAATTTATTCTCTTTTAGAAATGATTTATTTTAGTTACTATAGATTTTTAACCCAATTAATTTCCTTTAAAATGAGCTATTGAACAACCCTCTACGATGTTCCAGTGCCAAGCTATCTGTGGAAAAAAAAAAAAAAAAAAAAAAAAATATCCCGTTTGGGGGGAATAACGTGGTTAAAGTCAATTTTGTTGATTTTCAAGCCAATAGATTTTCCTTGTTGTTCAAGCCAAGGGACAGAAAGTTTCCTATACAGGGGTTTCGGACAAGGCGGTTCCAATGGTGTACTTTTTGTTCTGATCTGACTCCTTTGTTAGGAACTATGGGTTTTTATATTTCTTAACATTGGACGTGATCGTCTCTTACTAGGTTGCTAGCTACCGCTGCAACCCGGATGGAGTCAAAATTGAGTATGTAGTCTGACAACAATAAACCAATCTGTAAATCCTTCCATAGTCTTACACAAATTGTGACATCGGTAACTTTCAGTATACAATTAAAATCATCTTAAAAATATAAGCCTAAAATTAAATAAAACAAAAGGAATTTGACTCCTAAGTAGAAACAATCAAACATGATGGAAATGAAATATTGGTTTTCAAAGATATTTGTCCCAAGTTAGAAATTGTAAGGAGTAGTCTACTACAAGGAGTAGTCTACTATTAAGTGTAAGGACACTTTGGCCTCTACTTTGGCAGTAGAGGCTGCCAAAGTAAATGGTGTCTTTGTAAAGGCTATGTTTAAAATTGATGGACAGTGGTTTTATGAACGGTGTTTTGATGAACCCCAGAGAGAGTTACTTTGGGTTACAGTTCTTTCCTTATTGTAAACCCTGATTACAAACAGGAAAAAGCCAAAGGCTTTTTCTTCTTTGGAAGAGTAAGAGACGAACCTCATAGATCTGACATACGTAATGGTTTGCTCTTCTAATGATCGTCCTTTGATATAATTTTCTATTCACGTCAAAGTTCTAATAAAATCATGACGACATTCATTGCTTATCTGTTAGGGTTTCAGCCAAGGTGGTTCTAATGAGTTACTTTTGTTTTGATCTATTTTTAGGAGTTCTGGGTTTTTATATGTCTTAGCATTGGGCGTGATTGTCTCTTACTAGGTTTCTAGCTACTGCTGCAGCCCGGATTCACATAGATAGTTACGAGAGGCAAAGTGGCCAAGCGGTCCAAGGCGTTGGTGTTAGCCACCAGTCTATTCGGAGGCGAGGGTTCAAATCCCGCCGCTGGTATACGACTATGACGTCATTGATCAATCTTTAATATGAAATCTTTTAATGTGTAATAACCTATACTATAATTAAGTGAAGTATAAATTTAGTATAGGCAAGAGGTCGTTCTTTATTATAGGAAAGAAAAAAATATCCCGTTTGTGGAGAATAACGTGGTAAAAGTCAATTTTCTTGATTTTCAAGCCAATATATTTTCTTTGTTATTCAAGCCAAAGGGAGGTAAGTTTCCTTTATAGAGGATTCGGACAAGGCGGTTCTAATGGTGTACTTTTTGTTTTGATCTGACTCTTTTTTTAGGAGTTGGGGGGTTTTATATTTCTTGACATTGGAGGTGATCGTCTCTTACTAGGTTGCTAGCTACCGCTGCAACCCGGATTTTCAAGCCAATATATTTTCTTTGTTATTCAAGCCAAAGAGTGATAAGTTTCTTTAATAGGGGTTTTGAACAAGGTGGTTCTAATGGTGTAATTTTTGTTTTGATCTGACTCTTTTCTCAGGAGTTAGGGGTTTTTATGTTTCTTAACATTGGACGTGATCGTCTCTTACTAGGTTGCTAGCTACCGCTGCAACCCGGATTTACTAACCTATACTATAGTTAAGTGGCTTATATAATTTAGTATAGGCAAGAGGTCGTTCTTTATTATAGTCTCATACTAGGTTGCTAGCTACCGCTGCAACCCGGATACCGCTGCAACCTGGATTATCTTTTAATGTATTATTACAAACAGGAAAAAGCCTACGGCTTTTTCTTCTTTGGAATAGTAAGAGACGAACCTCAAAGAATCAGGCAGCTAACTAAGTCCAATATAAGCAATTGTTTGTTCTTCTAATGATCATCTTTTAAATTGGTGTTTCTTACTAGGTTGCTAGCTACCACTTAAACCCGGATTATGTAATAGGTTGCTAGCTACCGCTGCAACCTAGATAATCTTATTTCTGCTACTATGGGCTAAGGTTCGTTCTTTCATGTAAAACTAGCAAAACATTTTTTAAGCCTGATGAAGATTTAACTAATGTGTCAAAAGTAAGGTTGCAAGTCCATGATTTTGTTTTGGCCTTATTATAATTGGTATGGTGAAATAATAATATGCATATGGCTCTTAAATCATGTTCATTATTGTTCCATATGGTCTAGTGGCTAGGATAGTTAACTTCCACTTAACAGGCTCGGGTTCGATTCCCGGTGGTGGAAAATTTTTAACTCTATAATCTTCGAACATTTGAACCTTTTTTAATTTATAATATGTATAATATAAATACTGTAATCTTAACTATAGTGAAGTTGCGTATGCAAGTTAGTATAAGGAAGAGTTCGATCTTTATTATAACTATTCTGTTCGTTTTAAGTTTTAATGTTACTCCTTACTTTTAGTTGAAAAACTTATGTTTTTTTTTATTTAATATCTAACAAAAAACAAATTAATTTTTAAATTTTCAGGTATTTCTCTAGTTTGAATTAAATAGCTTTAGCGACTCTGAACTAAACTTAAAAAAAATTTCAACTTTCTTTCATGTCTTAAAGACGTTGCTTATTTTTATAAGAAAAGAAATCCGGTAATGATGTTAAAAAAATTTCCACTTCAGTTCTTTATTTCACAAAGTCATAAAGAAATTTAAAGTTCTATTCTAAATTTTTCGGTGGAAGATAGAGAAAGTAATAATCAGAGTCAAACACTTAATATCTCAAGCATATGCGAGTCAAATTTCACCTTAAGGCCCCAACGTATCTGATGAAGTAATTTAAGTCTTAGGATCAATTTCATAGGAACACTCAATACCCTTAAAATGTCTGATTCAAATTATTAAACCTATGGAAATTCTTGATTATGTAATTCAGTCACTTTTAGTGAAACTGTACATTTTTGTTACAAAATTCGGGTCTAGATTTCATTTTTACAGAAACTGTACATCTTCCTTACCAAATTCTGGTCTAGATTTACCTTTGATTAGGGAAGCTGTAATAATAAATGAAAAGTTATACTATTAAAATCAATTTGCTAGTAAAAACTCACTGCACTAAAAAACCATCTTAGGTAGTCAAGGATATTTTTTATAAATAAAATATATTAATGAATTTAATTTATATTATTAATGGATTTAAAAAAAAAATAGAAAATGATACTAATAGTAAAAACTCAATGCACTAAAAAACCATCTGATGTATTCACGGCTATTTTTTATCAATAAAATATCTGAATACGTTTAAGGCATAGTATGAATGGCTTGCAAAAAAAAACAAAAAAAAAACACGAAAATACTACTACTAGTAACAACTCACTTCACTGCAAAACCATCTGATGTGATCACGACTATTTCAAAAAACACGAAAATACTACTACTAGTAATAACTCACTGCACTAAAAAACCATCTGATGTAGTCACGGCTATGTTTGATCAAGAAAATATATGATTGCATTTAAGGTATAGTATGAATGGCTTGCAAAAAACAAGAAAATACTACTACTAGTAACAACTCACTGCACCACAAAACCATCTGATGTAGTCACGGCTATGTTTTATCAAGAAAATATATGAATGCAATTTAGGTAGTGTTTGAATTAAGTTCAAAAAACCCGCACATACTACTACTAGTAAACACACTCTGAACTAAAAATACAACTGATGTAGTCACGACTATGTTTTATCAAGGTAAAATATTAAAGAATTTTAGTTCTAGTAATAATTGCTTTATATAAACACGAAAAAAATATTACTAGAAACAACTCACTGCACTACAAAACCATCTGATGTAGCCACGGCTATGTTTTTGTCTATGTCGTTCCTCCATTTCTGAGGGGGCAGGAGATTAAGAAGGCTATTATTTCATTTTTTAATTTTCATCATCATCTTCAACTAATTATTTTTTTTGTTCGACATGAGGTTACATTTTGACATCGTTTGACAATTTACTAAATTTTAACGTTTTCTTATGCAAGAGTCGGAACACACACACACACACACACACACACACACACAAAACAAAGTTCGCCCTCACTTAGCATGCACTACCCAGTGTGCATCTTGGAGCACCACGCGGTCTGTACAGTTCCAACCACAGTTGTCACATTTCCACCACGCGTTGCACAGTTGTGATATTCTAGGCAAAGTTCACCACGCTTGGCTGTGTATGTGTATGAGTGATCATAGGTTAGGTTAGCCTATGTACGCGCACGTACAGTTGAATAAAATATGCAAAGTCGACATAACTTTATTTCATTTTTTAAGGTTAATTTAGACGAGGTTACATGGCCCGGTGGCGTATAAAATTTAGTATAGGCAAAAGGTCGTTCTTTATTATAAATTTTTTTCCACTCGCGTGAGACCATATTTTTTCAAGATTTAAAATTATTAAGCACACAAAATCCCGTGTCGAGTATCTAAAACCTAGCATAAAACAAAACTAATTTTAAAATTTTCAGGTATTTATCTTGTTTGAATTACAAAATTAGTATTATTGGTTAGACACCATAAATATTTTTGCAGTTTAAATAATAAGTTTAGTGATTCTGGACTGAAAACTAAAATAATTGCAATTATGAGACAATAATATGGAGATATGTACTTTACGGGTTACAGGATACAATAATAAATTTGAACTGAGATGAAAAAAAAATTTCTTCCAGGAGACAAAAAGCAAAACTAATTTTAGAATTTTCATGTATTTTTGTTGTTTAAATTAAAAAATTACTATTACTGATTAGGCATCATAAATATTTTTGCAGTTTACATAATAATTTTAGCGATTAAGCCAAAAAAGAAAATTTTGGTTCCAGGAGTTTCGGTTACTATTGAGACAAGTAGCTATTATTACTATAGAGTTCATTACATGGACTGTTTTATTGCTTCAAAATTCAAATATCTTTGAAAAGACTGCAGTATGAAAATACATCAAAAATGCAATTTTTTTGACAAAATTGATTCTACTTTAAAAAGTATTTTATTTTTAAATACAAAAGTGACTAGATGTTGCAATTTCCTTTAAAATGAGCTATTATACAGCTCTCTATGATTTTCCAGTGCCCAGCTAGCTGAGCAGAAAGAAAAAGCGGAAAGAAAAAAATATCCCGTTTGTGGAGAATAACGTGGTAAAAGTCAATTTTCTTGATTTTCAAGCCAATATATTTTCTTTGTTATTCAAGCCAAAGGGAGGTAAGTTTCCTTTATAGAGGATTCGGACAAGGCGGTTCTAATGGTGTACTTTTTGTTTTGATCTGACTCTTTTTTTAGGAGTTGGGGGGTTTTATATTTCTTGACATTGGAGGTGATCGTCTCTTACTAGGTTGCTAGCTACCGCTGCAACCCGGATAAACTCGATGATCGAGCCTTTATGTAATAATACTAACTACATCCAGCGACTATGACGACATTTATCAATATTGTATATAAAAAATTAAGTTTTTCGTAAAAAAAATTAATTAAAAAAAATTAAGTGCAAAAGGCGCTAGATCTAGAGATTTCCTTTAAAATGAGCTTTTGAACAACTCTCTACGATGTTCCAGTGCCAAGCTATCTCTAGAAACAAAAGAAAAAAAATATCCCGTTTGTGGAGAATAACGTGGTTAAAGTCCAGTTGCTACAAACTGGATAGCTTGTAGCTACCCTTGGAACCACCGTATATGCGTTACAATGGGCGAGAGATCGTTCTTTACTGTAATTTTTGTAACCCGGATTAAAAATTATTATCATATCTTATATGTAACTTTTATTTTATAAGTCTTTGATAGTCTAATGGTAAGTATGCCCACTTGTTACTAGGGAGAAGGGGGTTTGATTCCCCGTCGGGGAGAACTTTTAATATATGGAATTAAAAGCACTATCTTTTCAATTTAAAAATTAAAAAAGAAACTTGTTTATTTACATTCTAGCTAAAATAATTAAGATAATATAAATGAACCACAGTGTTCAGTTTCTTTGGACTTGAGTTCGTTTTTTAACTATAAATACAAACAGGAAAAAGCCTACGGCTTTTTCTTCTTTTAAATAGTAAGAGACGAGTCTCAAATAATCAAGTAGCTAGCTAATTCCAAAGGTATGCAATTTTTTGTTATTCAAATGATCGTTTTTTATTGTAATCTTACTAGGTTGCTAGCTACCGCTGCAACCCGGACTAGGTTTCAGCCATCTCTACAGCCATGATACTATTGGAAATTACATAATCCCTATTTATGTTTCAGTTAACATGGGCAAGGTGTCGTTCTTTATTGTAACTATATTTTTATAACTAAGAAGTACATGGATTCTTTATGTAATACAAACAGGAAAAAGCCTACGGCTTTTTCTTCTTTGAAATAGTAAGAGACTAGCCTTAAGCAATCAAACAGCTAACTAAATCAAATGTATGTAATGGGTTTTTATTCCAATGGTCGTCTTTTAATGGAAAATTTTAATATATTGGCCTTAAATGTAACTGTACTAGCCTACACAATAGTTAAGTGGCCTATAAAATTTAGTAGAGGAAAGAGGTCGTTCTTTATTATAACTTAACTATAGTGAAGTTGCCTATGCAAGTTAGTATAGGGAAGAATTCGATCTTTATTATATTTTGACAAAATTCATTCTACTTTAAAAAGTATTTTATTTTTAATTACAAAAGGCACTAGATGTTGCAATTGCCTTTAAAATGAGCTATTATACAGCCCTCTATGATTTTCCCGTGCCCAGCTAGCTGAGGAGGAAAAAAAAGCGGAAGGAAAAAAATATCCCGTTTGTGGAGAATAACGTGGTAAAAGTCAATTTTCTTGATTTTCAAGCCAATATATTTTCTTTGTTATTCAAGCCAAAGGGCGGTAAGTTTCCTTTATAGAGGATTCGGACAAGGCGGTTCTAATGGTGTACTTTTTGTTTTGATCCGACTCTTTTTTTAGGAGTTGGGGGGTTTTATATTTCTTAACATTGGAGGTGATCGTCTCTTACTAGGTTGCTAGCTACCGCTGCAACCCGGATACTACTTTTGATTTATATTTCAGTTACTATGAGCAAGCGTTCTTTCTTTATTATAATTCAAATCCAGGTCGAAGGAATTTTTTACCACCTTTGTTTTCAACTATACTCTGTCTCGTGTTTTAAATTAAAAACCACAGAAAATCAGGCAACTAAGCTATTCAATTACATGCTGTTGTTTGTTATTTACTAATTTTCAGATCGATCCTTTATGTATTTCTAAGAAGTACGCCTCCGTATATTCACTGTGTTGTCGAACATTTTCCATTGCATCTATAAACTGTTCCGCAGTTGCCAATCCATACCTTGGAAGCTTTTCGTTAAACTGACAACATTTCTTTTGGATATTGCCATGAAGCTTTGCCAAAGCATTTCTAGCCGACTTTTCAACAGCATCCGCTCTTTCAAAGAGAATTTTAATCTGTAATTTCGAATACTTTTCGTGATCCCGATAAAACATGCGTAAAATGTTTCTCAATTTACAAAGATCAGCCTGCATTTTTGCCATCTTCTTGTATTTCTGAATGTAATTTTTCCCTTTGTCCTTATGCGTTCTTCGGTACAACCTCGCAGAGAATTTAATTTTTTCATTATAGCTTTTGTCACCCCAGTATCTACCCATTATTCTGGTAGCAACTTTTTTCTTATGTTTGTTTCGGTAATCTATATCGTTATCATACCGTTCCTTGCTCTTTTGTTTCACTGTCTCAATTTTCCCTTCTCGATACCCCTGATCCGTAAGATACCTCTGTTTTGCTCTGTCATATTTCATTTTCTTAAATCCTGGATCACAAGACATCTTAGTAGCAATCCTTACGCGTGCTCGAGCTTTATTGCGTTTGGTGGCATTTTTATCTCTTTTAAATAAACTTTTCTTATATTTCAGGATGTTAGCTTTATTTTTTGTGTAGTAAAGTTTTCTATTAGTAGAAATTTGGATTGTTCTATTTTGATATTGTTTTTGGTTATTCTTTCTTTTTTTCCACTCGCGTGAGACCATATTTTTTCAAGATTTAAAATTATTAAGCACACAAAATCCCGTGTCGAGTATCTAAAACCTAGCATAAAACAAAACTAATTTTAAAATTTTCAGGTATTTATCTTGTTTGAATTACAAAATTAGTATTATTGGTTAGACACCATAAATATTTTTGCAGTTTAAATAATAAGTTTAGTGATTCTGGACTGAAAACTAAAATAATTTCAATTTTGATACAATAATATGGAGATTTTTAATTTACTTTTTAATTTATAAAATATTAAATTTTAAATTATATTAAAAAAAAATTTATTACATGAGACAAAAATCAAAACTAATTTTATAATTTTCATGTATTTTTGTTGTTTAAATTAAAAAATTACTATTACTGATTAGGCATCATAAATATTTTTGCAGTTTACATAATAATTTTAGCGATTAAGCCAAAAAAGAAAATTTTGGTTCCAGGAGTTTCGGTTACTATTGAGACAAGTAGCTATTATTACTATAGAGTTCATTACATGGACTGTTTTATTGCTTCAAAATTCAAATATCTTTGAAAAGACTGCAGTATGAAAATACATCAAAAATGCAATTTTTTTGACAAAATTGATTCTACTTTAAAAAGTATTTTATTTTTAAATACAAAAGTGACTAGATGTTGCAATTTCCTTTAAAATGAGCTATTATACAGCTCTCTATGATTTTCCAGTGCCCAGCTAGCTGAGCAGAAAGAAAAAGCGGAAAGAAAAAAATATCCCGTTTGTGGAGAATAACGTGGTAAAAGTCAATTTTCTTGATTTTCAAGCCAATATATTTTCTTTGTTATTCAAGCCAAAGGGCGGTAAGTTTCCTTTATAGAGGATTCGGACAAGGCGGTTCTAATGGTGTACTTTTTGTTATGATCTGACTCTTTTTTTAGGAGTTGGGGGGTTTTATATTTCTTAACATTGGAGGTGATCGTCTCTTACTAGGTTGCTAGCTACCGCTGCAACCCGGATCAACTGCAGAAAGTTTAACGTAGTCTGAGCAGCTTTTTTTAAGAAGTAAATCGTTAACTACCATACAATTTTCATTGGTGGGCATAAGAATGACAGGTCTATTTCCCTCTTCATACAATTTTGAGTAACGATCTATTATTTCGTCATTTGAAGCTCTGTAGGAGTTCCCAATTTTTCTCTTGTAAAGACTATTCAAATTTTCACCAGTGCAAAACCCCTGTCTAATTTCAGCAAGTGTGTTAGCATAACTCTTATCCAGCTTTTGTCTCACATTTATGCTTAGTTCCTCATACTCAAATAGATGCCAGAGGTTAAAAGTACCAACTGATCCGATCCTGTTTTTTACTTCAAGTCGTGTGAGAGGCATATAAGGAGGATTACCACTTACTGGTCTTAATTCAAGAAAATCTCCCAAAAATACGCAGTTAGCATTGCCCATTGGCAAATCAACTGCCAATATTTTTGATAATCTTAAATGAATGTAGGTTAAAAGAAGAGACGAAACCATACAAATTTCATCAATAATAAAAACTCTTGTCTCCTTAAGTGTCTTTCTCAAAATGAGAAGTTTTTCAGTGGAGAGAGGTGTGTATTTTGTGGTGTTTTCCTGATCAATAGCTAAACTTAAACAACTATGTATTGTTAAACCATTTATGCTATGTGCAGCAATACCAGTAGGTGCCATAACTACAACGGGACAATCTTCATTCTTGAACTTGTTGCAAAGTAGTCTTCTCACAACACTGATAACCCTAGATTTTTCCTGTACCCCCACATCCAGATACAATCAATTTCAAAGATGTTGCACCATTGCGCTTGGTAACTGAGTCTAAAATTTTGTCAACAACTCTCTTTTGATCAATATTGAGCGACTCATAATCATTTTTCAGACTGTTTTCGGTGTCATCATTTAAAATCTGTTTTTTTGCGTCTAACAAATCCTCTATAGCATCTGCTGCTCTGTCAATGACTCCTCCCTGAATTGCATTTTCTGGGTCATCTTCAATGTTTTTATTAATATTTTCTGCCTTCAGAATTTCTTTTGCACGTTCTCGGACCCTTTTTTCAAATTCTATATCGTTTTTCCTCTTAACAACAAATTTTTCGTGGTAAGCTACCATCTTGGGATAGTTTACGCATTCAACACAATAGGTTTTGTAGTTGCTATTTCCACTTACTACTAGTTCATTTTCATTTCGCCAAGGTTTAAACAATTTTAAAGGATCTCCATAATAAGCATTTTTCTTCTCGTCAGTTTCAAATGGGTTTACCTTTCTGTGCTGTATGATATACGGTTTAAAAATCCTTTTTCTGAGGTAGAAGGACCCTTCAGTTAACATCATATTATCATCAGTACCATTACGCTCCCGTTCATACCAAGACAATAAAAGACTGATATTTTCCATATGTTCCGGTCTTTTAGGGTAGATATCAATAACCCAGTGGGCAATGTACAAATCACTACTCTGTGGATCGTTTTTAGCAAGCTTTTCAAGCTCCTCATACCTTCTCAGTGTCCTCTTCACCTCGCTCTTTTTCGCAAGGTCAATATATCTAAATTGCCTAGAAATACTATACAATTTAGTACCAAGAAGCCTATCAGCAGCTTCAACTGCTCCAACTTGACGGGTTTTTATGGACTTCAACAAGTAGGACATAGTTCGTTGACCAAGACTTTTGCATGCATTATTTACTTCCTCCCACATTGCTTCTATTTCGACACTCTCTGCTTTTGTCATGTAATCGGTAATGTAATACGGTAATTTAGAGCCCAAATGGCCAATATATTGAACATCAATGTTTGCTTGATTAGCAATAAGTAACGCAGGAGAATAGTCATTTATATAACGCTCGTCATCTCTTCGAAGCAGATGATATATTCTTTTTCTTGGCTTTTTACGGTTTGTACCATGAGCCAAGCAGTCAAGGATGTCATATAATTCTGTTCGTTCCTTTGCAGGACGAGGAAAGCCAAACTTACAATACGTAACCCATCTTCCTCTTTTTCTCTTATACTTTCTTTGACAGTATTTATTACAGCGGTGCACTTGATGGTCTTTGACCAGTTTGTGAAGAGTTGGACTAGTCAATCTATTTGGTATTTCACAAGTTATAATACTATTGATATACTGAATCACTTCAGACGCTGTTGATTTCCCAATAATAGGAGCATCTTCAATCCACAACACACAGTGTACATGAGGCGCACCTCGTTTCTGATACTCGATACGCCAGAAATGATCCTTAATTTTACCAAACAAAGGATTTGTCTTTGAACATATTAGCTCATTAAATATAGGTGTCCATTTTTTGTCAAAGTGCATGGAAACTGCAATTGGATCTAGACACGTCAACTCTGCTGGGGTCATTTTTGCCACACCAGGTAAGTTCTTATGGACAGTCCGTAAATAGTCAATAAATTCAGGAGAGTACCACTCAGCACATGAAACTGTCAAAAACAAAGTCGGTGGACCCAATTGCTCAATCATTGACTTTACTTTATAGGAAAGAGATTGAAAATACTGCTGAGATCCTCTGATTTTTGATTGAACAGAAAACAAAGTCGCTTCCATCTCTCCATCACGGGAATGAAGCCTGTCTATAAATTGACGAGCATTTTGATTTGGTTTCACAGTCCGCAACATATGACCAACGCTATTACACATGTAAGAGAATTCTTGCAATTGGAAGCTGTGAAAAAGAAACTGTTTGTCAAGACGAAACTTAGTATGTCTGCTAAGAAGCCTTGATTTAAAATATTCTGCATTCCTAATCCGAAATGGTCTTGCCTTGTCACGCAAGCCATATTTGCCTTTCGGGAAAAGATTTGGAAACACTTTTAGATCAAGTTCTTCCTGAAATAAGTCTTCGCTCTCACCTTTTAGTTTCTTGATTTGAAATTGGTCAGTACCAAGATCTTTCATTTGCTTAAAATCTTCAATGAAGTCTTTTGGAACCGCTGAATTGAGAGGCTGGACAGAAAAATGTTCAACCAATGTAGATTTTGCACTTTCTGTCAGTTTCTGAAGGATTGCAGCTTCCGGTATTTCAGGTAAATTATCAATACCAACCGCTTTTTCAGCAAGACGGGCTTCAAGTATTTTTTTTAAATCTTCTAGGGTGTATGCATGTATTGTTTTATAGAGACTGTTGTTCTCTCTTAACCACAACAGTGCTTCATGGACTTTTCTCAGATCTATTAGTGCAGTCCAAACATTCTTGTTGTAAGTAGGCTGACCATTGACAATGACTACAAAACTATCAATGTTAAGAAGTTTTTCAGGCTGAATATCTGCATTTGCTTGCACATCAACAGGTAGATATACTATTCTCCCCTTAAGAGCGTCAACAAGTTCTGTTCTAGGTCTCTTCAATGCAGTTACTTGCCCTAATCTGACGATCGTAAGACAAGGCATTACAAATCGAATCATTGCCATTTCAAAATTATTTAAACACTTTATACATTCCGGTGTACAGTCTATATGAAGGTTATTTAATACTGATCGGACATTCTCCTGACTTTTCAACATTTTCCCAGCACAGTAATCACAGACAAAGAATGAATCTATGACATCCTCTTTCCAACCTGTACATTGAATTAGTTCTTCTCTGTCATCTTTGGGTATGTCCTGTTGTAGGTGTTCTAAAATCGTGGCCATCATTACATCAAAACCTTTCTTATTTGAAAGGGATCTTAGACTCTTCAATTGGTATTTTGTCTTTATCTGCTCACAACTGTCACAATGCATTGTGGGGTATACATCCCTAATGTTAGCTACCTTATCAAGGCTCTCACCAAATAATTTTATTATTGTATTTTCATCCACAGAAACTCTAATATTGCCATCACCGTAAATGAAGTCTTGACTATTATTACGACAGAGTCTACTTGACACTTCTTCTATGTGATGACTTAGTTCCTTGTACGAGCCCTCGACTTTTAGTAGATTAATATGTTGTATAATCTTACATTTTGATACTGCCTTATATACGCTATTAATGAAACAGTTCAAGACAGGAAAATGTGGAGCTAGTGCCCTTAGAGAACGCAAATAGCTCTGACATCCCTCATTTGGGCTACAGTATAACGAATGCCCATGCTTTCTTGTGTCCCTGTAATTGATTTCACAATAATCCAAGCCGCCAAGGTAGAAATTAACCACTTTGTCAGTTGAAAATTTTAATGCTATATTGTTTTCAAGGATATCAAAAAGAATTTGACATAATTCAATATCCGTCGGATAGAGCTTGCAGATATCAGGGTGACATTGCCAAGTAACCTGCTGCCCAATTTTTGGTTTTGAATTTTTACTCAGATTGTTATAGGTGACTTCAGCCATCATAATTTCCTTGTCAGATCTAGTTTTAGAGCATTTTTCAATAGTTGTCTCGTACTTTTCAGGACAGTGTGTTCTACTACACAGAGAATTTTTCGCCAAATATTCAGTAGAACTAAACGAACTGTTTAAAACACAGTTAGAAATGCTTTTTTCTTGAGTCGGTGTTCCAGGAATTTGTTCTAAATCATTAGTCTTACAAACACATTTACTAATAACCCTAACAGGCTCGTTTTCGCCATAATTGAAAAACATTGCTTTTCCTTCGCTGTTGATAGGTATGCTTGTATATATATTTTTATTGCTGCTACATAAACTGCAATTGCTCCTTCCAAAATTAATATACGAATTTTCTAAGAAGTACGCCTCCGTATATTCACTGTGTTGTCGAACATTTTCCATTGCATCTATAAACTGTTCCGCAGTTGCCAATCCATACCTTGGAAGCTTTTCGTTAAACTGACAACATTTCTTTTGGATATTGCCATGAAGCTTTGCCAAAGCATTTCTAGCCGACTTTTCAACAGCATCCGCTCTTTCAAAGAGAATTTTAATCTGTAATTTCGAATACTTTTCGTGATCCCGATAAAACATGCGTAAAATGTTTCTCAATTTACGAAGATCAGCCTGCATTTTTGCCATCTTCTTGTATTTCTGAATGTAATTTTTCCCTTTGTCCTTATACGTTCTTCGGTACAACCTCGCAGAGAATTTAATTTTTTCATTATAGCTTTTGTCACCCCAGTATCTACCCATTATTCTGGTAGCAACTTTTTTCTTATGTTTGTTTCGGTAATCTATATCGTTATCATACCGTTCCTTGCTCTTTTGTTTCGCTGTCTCAATTTTCCCTTCTCGATACCCCTGATCCGTAAGATACCTCTGTTTTGCTCTGTCATATTTCATTTTCTTAAATCCTGGATCACAAGACATCTTAGTAGCAATCCTTACGCGTGCTCGAGCTTTATTGCGTTTGGTGGCATTTTTATCTCTTTTAAATAAACTTTTCTTATATTTCAGGATGTTAGCTTTATTTTTTGTGTAGTAAAGTTTTCTATTAGTAGAAATTTGGATTGTTCTATTTTGATATTGTTTTTGGTTATTCTTTCTTTTTTTCCACTCGCGTGAGACCATATTTTTTCAAGATTTAAAATTAGTAAGCACACAAAATCCCGTGTCGAGTATCTAAAACCTAGCATAAAACAAAACTAATTTTAAAATTTTCAGGTATTTATCTTGTTTGAATTACAAAATTAGTATTATTGGTTAGACACCATAAATATTTTTGCAGTTTAAATAATAAGTTTAGTGATTCTGGACTGAAAACTAAAATAATTGCAATTATGAGACAATAATATGGAGATATGTACTTTACGGGTTACAGGATACAATAATAAATTTGAACTGAGATGAAAAAAAATTTCTTCCAGGAGACAAAAAGCAAAACTAATTTTAGAATTTTCATGTATTTTTGTTGTTTAAATTAAAAAATTACTATTACTGATTAGGCATCATAAATATTTTTGCAGTTTACATAATAATTTTAGCGATTAAGCCAAAAAAGAAAATTTTGGTTCCAGGAGTTTCGGTTACTATTGAGACAAGTAGCTATTATTACTATAGAGTTCATTACATGGACTGTTTTATTGCTTCAAAATTCAAATATCTTTGAAAAGACTGCAGTATGAAAATACATCAAAAATGCAATTTTTTTGACAAAATTGATTCTACTTTAAAAAGTATTTTATTTTTAAATACAAAAGTGACTAGATGTTGCAATTTCCTTTAAAATGAGCTATTATACAGCTCTCTATGATTTTCCAGTGCCCAGCTAGCTGAGCAGAAAGAAAAAGCGGAAAGAAAAAAATATCCCGTTTGTGGAGAATAACGTGGTAAAAGTCAATTTTCTTGATTTTCAAGCCAATATATTTTCTTTGTTATTCAAGCCAAAGGGAGGTAAGTTTCCTTTATAGAGGATTCGGACAAGGCGGTTCTAATGGTGTACTTTTTGTTTTGATCTGACTCTTTTTTTAGGAGTTGGGGGGTTTTATATTTCTTGACATTGGAGGTGATCGTCTCTTACTAGGTTGCTAGCTACCGCTGCAACCCGGATCTTTGAAATAGTAAGAGACGAACCTCAAACAATCAAGTAGCTAACTAATTCCAATGTATGCAATTGTTTGTTATTCCAATGATCGTCTTTTAATGTAAATTTGATCTAACCATTATTCTAATCAAGAATGAAAGAATTTTCAGTTTTGACTTTCCTTATATACTAATTATGACGTCACTCTATTCACGTCATAGCTCTAATATAAAACTATGATGACGTTCATTATTTATCTAGTAGGGTTTCAGACAAGGTATTTCTAATGATGTACTTTTGTTTTGATCTGACTCTATTTTTAGGAGTTTTGGGTTTTTATATTTCTTAGCATTGGACTGATCGTCTGTTACTAGGTTGCTAGCTACTGCTGCCACCCAAATTCACATATATATTTATTTATGAGAGGCAGCCTGGCCGAGTGGTCCAAGGCACTGGTGTTAGCCACCAGTCTCTTCAGAGGCGTGGGTTCAATTCTTACCGCTGGTATACGATTATGTTTGAAAGACTGCAGTGTGAAAAGACATCAAAATGCAGTTTTTGGTGGAAAAATTTATTCTCTTTTAAAAAGAATTTATTTTAGTTACTATAGATTTTTAACCCAATTAATTTCCTTTAAAATGAGCTATTGAACAACCCTCTACGATGTTCCAGTGCCAAGCTATCTCTGGATACAAAAAAAGAAAAAAAAAAGAAAAAAAGAAAAAAAATATCCCGTTTAGGCAGAATGTTGTAGCTGCCACTTTTCTTGATTTTCAAGCCAATATATTTCCCTTGCTGTTCAAGCCAAGGGACAGAAATTTTACTATGCAGGGGTTTCGGACAAGGCGGTTCTAATGGTGTACTTTTTGTTTTGATCTGACTCTTTTTTTAAGAACTATGGGTTTTTATATTTCTTAACATTGGACGTGATCGTCTCTTACTAGGTTGCTAGCTACCGCTGCAACCCGGATTGTTTGAGTCATAAACTAGGAAAGAGACTCCAGGTTACAGCTGCCGCTGCAACCCGGTTACCGCTGCAATCTGGATAGCTTGCAGCTACCCCTGGAACCACCTGGGCGAGAGATCGTTCTTTACTGTATTTCAAGCCAATATATTTTCTTTGTTATTCAAGCCAAAGGGCGATAAGTTTCCTTTATAGAGGATTCGGACAAGGCGGTTCTAATGGTGTACTTTTTGTTTTGATCTGACTCTTTTTTTAGGAGTTGGGGGGTTTTATATTTCTTGACATTGGAGGTGATCGTCTCTTACTAGGTTGCTAGCTACCGCTGCAACCCGGATTATATACTAATTATGACGTCACTCTATTCACGTCATAGCTCTAATATAAAACTATGATGACGTTCATTATTTATCTAGTAGGGTTTCAGACAAGGTATTTCTAATGATGTACTTTTGTTTTGATCTGACTCTATTTTTAGGAGTTTTGGGTTTTTATATTTCTTAGCATTGGACTGATCGTCTATTACTAGGTTGCTAGCTACTGCTGCAACCCAAATTCACATATATATTTATTTATGAGAGGCAGCCTGGCCGAGTGGTCCAAGGCACTGGTGTTAGCCACCAGTCTCTTCAGAGGCGTGGGTTCAATTCTTACCGCTGGTATACGATTATGTTTGAAAGACTGCAGTGTGAAAAGACATCAAAATGCAGTTTTTGGTGGAAAAATTTATTCTCTTTTAGAAATAATTTATTTTAGTTACTATAGATTTTTAACCCAATTAATTTCCTTTAAAATGAGCTATTGAACAACCCACTACGATGTTCCAGTGCCAAGCTATCTCTGGATACAAAAAAAAGAAAAGAGAAAAAAATATCCCGTTTGGGGAGAATAACGTGGTTAAAGTCAATTTTCTTGATTTTCAAGCCAATATATTTCAGTTGCTGTTCAAGCCAAGGGACAGAAAGTT
Organism: Artemia sp. Qi Xiang Cuo; assembly: GCF_049724085.1. Taxonomy (NCBI): domain Eukaryota; kingdom Metazoa; phylum Arthropoda; class Branchiopoda; order Anostraca; family Artemiidae; genus Artemia; species Artemia sp. Qi Xiang Cuo. Next base: position 20,059,708 of record NC_142811.1, read on the forward strand.
TCCTATACAGGGGTTTCGGACAAGGTGGTTCTAATGGTGTACTTTTTGTTTTGATATGACTCCTTTGTTAGGAACTATGGGTTTTTATATTTCTTAACATTGGACCTGATCGTCTCTTACTAGGTTGCTAGCTACCGCTGCAACCCGGATGATTACGAACAGGAAGAAGCCTACAGCTTTTTCTTCTTTGGAATAGTAAGAGATGAACCTCAAAGAGTCAGGCAGCTAATTATGTCCAATGTATGCAAAGCAGTGGTATTTTAATGATCGTCTTATAATGTAACTTTAATATGAAATATGCAGTTTTTCGCAAAAAACTGATTCTATTTTAAAAATAATTTGTTTTCATTACAAAATATTTTTAACCCCGTTAATTTGCTTTAAAATGAGCCACTGAACAACTCTCTACCATGTTCCAGTGCCAAGCTATCTGTGGAATTACTAACCTATACTATAATTAAGTGGTGTATAAAATTTAGCATAGGCAAGAGGTTGTTCTTTATTATAACTATGCAGAAGTTTCGGACAAGGCGGTTCTAATGGTGTACTTTTTGTTTTGATCTGACTCTTTTTTTTAAGAACTATGGGTTTTTATATTTCTTAACATTGGACGTGATCGTCTCTTACTAGGTTGCTAGCTACCGCTGCAACCCGGATTGCTAGCTACCGCTGCAACCCGGATTACATAACCATAGGCTAGTTATCGCTCTTTACTATATAACCTATACTATAGTTAAATGGCCTATATAATTTAGTATAGGCAAGAGGTCGTTCTTTATTATAATTATCTAGTAGGGTTTCAGACAAGGTATTTCTAATGATGTACTTTTGTTTTGATCTGACTCTATTTTTAGGAGTTTTGGGTTTTTATATTTCTTAGCATTGGACTGATCGTCTATTACTAGGTTGCTAGCTACTGCTGCAACCCAAATTCACATATATATTTATTTATGAGAGGCAGCCTGGCCGAGTGGTCCAAGGCACTGGTGTTAGCCACCAGTCTCTTCAGAGGCGTCGGTTCAATTCTTACCGCTGGTATACGATTATGTTTGAAAGACTGCAGTGTGAAAAGACATCAAAAATGCAGTTTTTGGTGGAAAAATTTATTCTCTTTTAGAAATAATTTATTTTAGTTACTATAGATTTTTAACCCAATTAATTTCCTTTAAAATGCGCTATTGAACAACCCTTTACGATGTTCCAGTGCCAAGCTATCTGTGGAAAAGAAAAAAGAAAAAAAAAGAAAAAAAAAGAGAAAAAAATATCCCGTTTAGGCAGAATGTTGTAGTAGCTGCCACTTTTCTTGATTTTCAAGCCAATATATTTCCCTTGCTGTTCAAGCCAAGGGACAGAAATTTTACTATGCAGGGGTTTCGGACAAGGCGGTTCTAATGGTGTACTTTTTGTTTTGATCTGACTCTTTTTTTAAGAACTATGGGTTTTTATATTTCTTAACATTGGACGTGATCGTCTCTTACTAGGTTGCTAGCTACCGCTGCAACCCGGATTATGTATTCATGAATGAGACCATTTACAGTTTTGACGTTTCTTATATAGTAATTATGACGTCACTGCATCAAAAATACAGTTTTTATTGAAAAAATTTATTCTCTTTTGAAAAAAATTTATTTTAGTTACTATAGATTTTTAACCCAATTAATTTCCTTTAAAATGAGCTATTGAACAACCCTCTACGATGTTCCAGTGCCAAGCTATCTCTGGATACAAAAGAAAGAAAAAAGAAAAAAAAAAGAAAAAAATATCCCGTTTGGGGAGAATAACGTGGTTAAAGTCAATTTTCTTGATTTTCAAGCCAATATATTTCCCTTGCTGTTCAAGCCAAGGGACAGAAAGTTTCCTATGCAGGGGTTTCGGACAAGGCGGTTCTAATGGTGTACTTTTTGTTTTGATCTGACTCCTTTGTTAGGAGCTATGGGTTTTTTTATTTTTTAACATTGGACGTGATCGTCTCTTACTAGGTTGCTAGCTACCGCTGCAACCCGGATATATTTAACCCCATTAATTTCCTTTAAAGTGAGCCATTGAACAACTTTCTACGATGTTTCAGTGCCAAGCTATCTGTGGAATTACTAACCTATACTATTATTCAGTGGCGTATAAAATTTAGTATTGGCATGAGGTCGTTCTTTATTATAAAGTTTTTAGTGGAAAAATTTATCCTGTTTTAAAATAATTTGTTTTAGTTACAAAAGGTTTTTAACCCAATTAATTTCCTTTAAAATGAGCCATTGAACATTTTTCTACGATGTTCCAGTGCCAAGCTATCTCTGGAAACAAAAGAAAGAAAAAATATCCCGTTTAGGCAGAATGTTGTAGTATCTGCCACTTTTCTTGATTTTCAAGCCAATATATTTCCCTTGCTGTTCAAGCCAAATGACAGAAAGTCTCCTATAAAGGGGTTTTGGACAAGGCGGTTCTAATGGTGTACTTTTTGTTTTGATCTGACTGCTTTTTTAGGAGCTATGGGATTTTTTATTTCTTAACATTATACGTGATCGTCTCTTACTAGGTTGCTAGCTACCACTGCAACCCGGACTACATCCAACGACTCTGACGTCATTGATCAATATTGTATATACAAAATTAAGTTTTTCGTGAAAAATAATTAATAAAAAAAATTAAGTGCAAAAGACGCTAGATCTAGAGATTTCCTTTAAAATGAGCCATTGAACAACTCTCTACGATGTTCCAGTGCCAAGCTATCTCTGGAAACAAAAGAAAGAAAAAAATATCCCGTTTGTGCAGAATAACGTGGTTAAAGTCAATTTTCTTGATTTTCAAGCCAATATATTTTCTTTGTTATTCAAGCCAAAGGGTGGTAAGTTTCCTTTATAGAGGTTTCGGACAAGGCGGTTCTAATGGTGTACTTTTTGTTTTGATCTGACTATTTTTCTAGAAGTTAGGGGTTTTTATATTTCTTAACATTGGACTTGATCGTCTCTTACTAGGTTGCTAGCGACCGCTGCAACCCGGATCCAGTGCCAAGCTATCTCTGGAAACAAAAGAAAGAAAAAAATATCCCGTTTGTGCAGAATAACGTAGTTAAAGTCAATTTTCTTGATTTTCAAGCCAATATATTTTCTTTGTTATTCAAGCCAAAGGGTGGTAAGTTTCCTTTATAGGGGTTTTGGACAAGGCGGTTCTAATGGTGTACTTTTTGTTTTGATCTGACTATTTTTTTAGGAGGTATGGGTTTTTATATTTCTTAACATTGGACGTGATCGTCTCTTACTAGGTTGCTAGCTACCGCTGCAACCCGGATTATTTCTGCTACTATGGGCTAAGGTTCGTTCTTTCATGTAAACTAGCAAAACATTTTTTAAGCCTGATGAAGATTTAACTAATGTGTCAAATGTAAGGTTGCATGTCGACTATTTTGTTTTGGCCTTATTATAATTGGTATGGTGAAATAATAATATGCATATGGCTCTTAAATCATACTTCTTTATGGTTCCATATGGTGTAGTGGCTAGGATAGTTAACTTTCACTTAACAGGCTCAGGTTCAATTCCCGGTGTGGGAAAATTTTTAACTCTATAATCTTCGAACATTTGAACCTTTTATAATTTATAATGATGTATAATATAAATACTGTAATCTTAACTATAGTGAAGTTGCGTATGCAAGTTAGTATAGGGAAGAGTTCGATCTTTATTATAAATTCTAATGATGTACTTTTGTTTTGATTTGACTCTATTTTTAGGAGTTTTGTTATATTTCTTAGCATTGGACTGATCGTCTCTAACAGTGTGAAAAGACATCAAAAATGTAGTTTTTGGTGGAAAAACTTATTCTCTTTTAGAAATAATTTATTTTAGTTACAAAAGGTTTTTAACCCAATTAATTTCCTTTAAAATGAGCTATTGAACAACCCTCTACGATGTTCCAGTGCCAAGCTATCTCTGGAAACAAAGAAAAGAGAAAAAAAATATCCCGTTTAGGCAGAATGTTGTAGTAGTTGCCACTGTTCTTGATTTTCAAGCCAATATATTTCCCTTGCTGTTCAAGTCAAGGGACAGAAATTTTACTATACAGGGGTTTCGGACCAGGCGGTTCTAATGGTGTACTGTTTGTTTTGATCTGACTTCTTTTTTAGGAGTTAGGGGTTTTTATATTTCTTAACATTGGACGTGATCGTCTCTCACTAGGTTGCTAGCTAACGCTGCAACCCGGATATGGACTAAAGTTCGTTCTTTAATGTAAAAATTCGATGATCGAGCCTTTATGTAACCCGGATAAAAAAATTGTTATCATATCTTATATGTAACTTTTATTTTATAAGTGTTCGATAGTCTAATGGTAAGTATGGCCACTTGTTACCTGGGAGACGGGGGTTCGATTCCCCGTCGGGGAGAACTTTTAATATGTTGAATTAAAAGCACTATCTTTTCAATTTAAAATTTAAAAAAGAAACTTGTTTATTTACATTCTAGCTAAAATAATGAAGATAATATGAATGAACCACAGTGTTCAGTTTCTTTGGACTTGAGTTCTTTTTTTAACTATAAATACAAACAGGAAAAAGCCTACGGCTTTTTCTTCTTTTAAATAGTAAGAGACAAAACTCAAACAATTAAGTAGCTAACTAAGTCCAATGTATGGAATGTTTTGTTACTCCAATGATCGTTTTTTAATATAACTTAGCATTGGACTGATCGTCTCTTACTAGGTTGCTAGCTACTGCTGCAACCCAAATTCACATATATATTTATTTATGAGAGGCAGCCTGGCCGAGTGGTCCAAGGCACTGGTGTTAGCCACCAGTCTCTTCAGAGGCGTGGGTTCAATTCTTACCGCTGGTATACGATTATGTTTGAAAGACTGCAGTGTGAAAAGACATCAAAATGCAGTTTTTGGTGGAAAAATTTATTCTCTTTTAGAAATAATTTATTTTAGTTACTATAGATTTTTAACCCAATTAATTTCCTTTAAAATGAGCTATTGAACAACCCTCTACGATGTTCCAGTGCCAAGCTATCTCTGGATACAAAAGAAAAAAAAAGAAAAAAAGAAAAAAATATCCCGTTTAGGCAGAATGTTGTAGTAGCTGCCACTTTTCTTGATTTTCAAGCCAATATATTTCCCTTGCTGTTCAAGCCAAGGGACAGAAATTTTACTATGCAGGGGTTTCGGACAAGGCGGTTCTAATGGTGTACTTTTTGTTTTGATCTGACTCTTTTTTTAAGAACTATGGGTTTTTATATTTCTTAACATTGGACGTGATCGTCTCTTACTATTTTGCTAGCTACCGCTGCAACCCGGATTTGAAATAGTAAGAGACGAACCTCAAACAATCAAGTAGCTAACTAATTCCAATGTATGCAATTATTTGTTCTTCCAATGATCGTCTTTTAATGTAAACTTGTTTGAGTCATAAACTAGGAAAGAGACTCCAGGTTACAGCTGCCGCTGCAACCCGGTTACCGCTGCAATCTGGATAGCTTGCAGCTACCCCTGGAACCACCTGGGCGAGAGATCGTTCTTTACTGTATTAAAATGCAATACTCGTTTTCTCTATATTTTCATTTGTTAAATTATTTAAATGAAAGGCAGGGGGTCCAAGAAACTACTAACATATGAAGTGTGAAAACTTGAAGTAAAGAATTCCAAAATGGTGAAAAAGTCAAGATTCTTAAAATCTGAAGATTTTATGTGTCAGATTAGGAAAACATAAAGTCTAAGAAGTTTGAAGACGTGGCAATTGCTGTTAAAATGAGAAGTCTTTGACGGGCTGAAAGGTAAAAACTGGATGTCTAAGGAATGTCAAAAAGGAATATTTGTTGAGAATCATAAATGAGCAGGGTTTGAACAGTAAGGGTAAAAATATTAAAATTATAATATCATTTCATTTCATGAAATTTAACTTATTCAAAAGTAGATCTTAGTAGATCTTAGACTTCTTAATTTTCAGGATTCGTCAACTCAACTCCTTTGCGTCCAAGAATCTCAGCAAATTTACCATTTTTCAGTAATTTATTGTTCTTTATTGTAAGATTACTATACAATATTTTTGCAGTTTGCAGTTAAATAAAGTTATTTAAAATTTTCAGGAATTATTCTAGTTTTAGTTAACAAATAAATTTTTTGTTAAAACCCCCAAAAATGACTGCATTTTACATAAAATGGATATTTTGTAATGTTGCATGTTTAGTGAAAAGCTTCCAAGGTATGGACCGGCAACTGTGGAACAGTCTACAGATGTAATGGGAAATCTTATACATCACTGTGAATATATGGAGGCATAATTGTCCTTTACTTAGTTTCAGCTTAAATTCGATGATCGAGCCTTTATGTAAAAACAGGAAAAAGCCTACGGCTTTTTCTTCTTTGAAATAGTAAGAGACTAGCCTCAATCAATCAAGCAGTTAACTAAATCAAATGTATGTATTGGGTTTTTATTCCAATGACCGTCTTTTAGTGAAAAATGTTAATATATTGACCTTAAATATAATAACTGTACTAGCCTATACTATAGTCAAGTGGCCTATACAATTTAGTATAGGAAAGATGTCGTTCTTTATTATAACAGCATAAAAATCCAATTCTTTTGATGTATCTATTGATACTAAAATTCCATTGTTTAGAGTTTTGGTTGCTATTGAGACGATTCGCTCTTACTATACAATTCCTTACCACGAACTATTTGATTACAATGGACTAGAGGTGGCTCTTTACTGTAAAACCTATATAGATTAAGTGGTATAACAACAAGGATGACGTTAGTTACAACTTGGGTTTCGTTTTATGCTATATCATTACAAACAGGAAAAAGCCTACGGCTTTTTCTTCTTTGTTCTTTACTGTAAACTATTATTACGACAGAGTCTACTTGACACTTCTTCTATGTGATGACTTAGTTCCTTGTACGAGCCCTCGACTTTTAGTAGATTAATATGTTGTATAATCTTACATTTTGATACTGCCTTATATACGCTATTAATGAAACAGTTCAAGACAGGAAAATGTGGAGCTAGTGCCCTTAGAGAACGCAAATAGCTCTGACATCCCTCATTTGGGCTACAGTATAACGAATGCCCATGCTTTCTTGTGTCCCTGTAATTGATTTCACAATAATCCAAGCCGCCAAGGTAGAAATTAACCACTTTGTCAGTTGAAAATTTTAATGCTATATTGTTTTCAAGGATATCAAAAAGAATTTGACATAATTCAATATCCGTCGGATAGAGCTTGCAGATATCAGGGTGACATTGCCAAGTAACCTGCTGCCCAATTTTTGGTTTTGAATTTTTACTCAGATTGTTATAGGTGACTTCAGCCATCATAATTTCCTTGTCAGATCTAGTTTTAGAGCATTTTTCAATAGTTGTCTCGTACTTTTCAGGACAGTGTGTTCTACTACACAGAGAATTTTTTGCCAAATATTCAGTAGAACTAAACGAACTGTTTAAAACACAGTTAGAAATGCTTTTTTCTTGAGTCGGTGTTCCAGGAATTTGTTCTAAATCATTAGTCTTACAAACACATTTACTAATAACCCTAACAGGCTCGTTTTCGCCATAATTGAAAAACATTGCTTTTCCTTCGCTGTTGATAGGTATGCTTGTATATATATTTTTATTGCTGCTACATAAACTGCAATTGCTCCTTCCAAAATTAATATACGAATTTTCTAAGAAGTACGCCTCCGTATATTCACTGTGTTGTCGAACATTTTCCATTGCATCTATAAACTGTTCCGCAGTTGCCAATCCATACCTTGGAAGCTTTTCGTTAAACTGACAACATTTCTTTTGGATATTGCCATGAAGCTTTGCCAAAGCATTTCTAGCCGACTTTTCAACAGCATCCGCTCTTTCAAAGAGAATTTTAATCTGTAATTTCGAATACTTTTCGTGATCCCGATAAAACATGCGTAAAATGTTTCTCAATTTACAAAGATCAGCCTGCATTTTTGCCATCTTCTTGTATTTCTGAATGTAATTTTTCCCTTTGTCCTTATGCGTTCTTCGGTACAACCTCGCAGAGAATTTAATTTTTTCATTATAGCTTTTGTCACCCCAGTATCTACCCATTATTCTGGTAGCAACTTTTTTCTTATGTTTGTTTCGGTAATCTATATCGTTATCATACCGTTCCTTGCTCTTTTGTTTCGCTGTCTCAATTTTCCCTTCTCGATACCCCTGATCCGTAAGATACCTCTGTTTTGCTCTGTCATATTTCATTTTCTTAAATCCTGGATCACAAGACATCTTAGTAGCAATCCTTACGCGTGCTCGAGCTTTATTGCGTTTGGTGGCATTTTTATCTCTTTTAAATAAACTTTTCTTATATTTCAGGATGTTAGCTTTATTTTTTGTGTAGTAAAGTTTTCTATTAGTAGAAATTTGGATTGTTCTATTTTGATATTGTTTTTGGTTATTCTTTCTTTTTTTCCACTCGCGTGAGACCATATTTTTTCAAGATTTAAAATTATTAAGCACACAAAATCCCGTGTCGAGTATCTAAAACCTAGCATAAAACAAAACTAATTTTAAAATTTTCAGGTATTTATCTTGTTTGAATTACAAAATTAGTATTATTGGTTAGACACCATAAATATTTTTGCAGTTTAAATAATAAGTTTAGTGATTCTGGACTGAAAACTAAAATAATTGCAATTATGAGACAATAATATGGAGATATGTACTTTACGGGTTACAGGATACAATAATAAATTTGAACTGAGATGAAAAAAAAATTTCTTCCAGGAGACAAAAAGCAAAACTAATTTTAGAATTTTCATGTATTTTTGTTGTTTAAATTAAAAAATTACTATTACTGATTAGGCATCATAAATATTTTTGCAGTTTACATAATAATTTTAGCGATTAAGCCAAAAAAGAAAATTTTGGTTCCAGGAGTTTCGGTTACTATTGAGACAAGTAGCTATTATTACTATAGAGTTCATTACATGGACTGTTTTATTGCTTCAAAATTCAAATATCTTTGAAAAGACTGCAGTATGAAAATACATCAAAAATGCAATTTTTTTGACAAAATTGATTCTACTTTAAAAAGTATTTTATTTTTAAATACAAAAGTGACTAGATGTTGCAATTTCCTTTAAAATGAGCTATTATACAGCTCTCTATGATTTTCCAGTGCCCAGCTAGCTGAGCAGAAAGAAAAAGCGGAAAGAAAAAAATATCCCGTTTGTGGAGAATAACGTGGTAAAAGTCAATTTTCTTGATTTTCAAGCCAATATATTTTCTTTGTTATTCAAGCCAAAGGGAGGTAAGTTTCCTTTATAGAGGATTCGGACAAGGCGGTTCTAATGGTTTACTTTTTGTTTTGATCTGACTCTTTTTTTAGGAGTTGGGGGGTTTTATATTTCTTGACATTGGAGGTGATCGTCTCTTACTAGGTTGCTAGCTACCGCTGCAACCCGGATGCTAGCTACCGCTGCAACCCGGATTATATACTAATTATGACGTCACTCTATTCACGTCATAGCTCTAATATAAAACTATGATGACGTTCATTATTTATCTAGTAGGGTTTCAGACAAGGTATTTCTAATGATGTACTTTTGTTTTGATCTGACTCTATTTTTAGGAGTTTTGGGTTTTTATATTTCTTAGCATTGGACTGATCGTCTATTACTAGGTTGCTAGCTACTGCTGCAACCCAAATTCACATATATATTTATTTATGAGAGGCAGCCTGGCCGAGTGGTCCAAGGCACTGGTGTTAGCCACCAGTCTCTTCAGAGGCGTGGGTTCAATTCTTACCGCTGGTATACGATTATGTTTGAAAGACTGCAGTGTGAAAAGACATCAAAATGCAGTTTTTGGTGGAAAAATTTATTCTCTTTTAGAAATAATTTATTTTAGTTACTATAGATTTTTAACCCAATTAATTTCCTTTAAAATGAGCTATTGAACAACCCTCTACGATGTTCCAGTGCCAAGCTATCTCTGGATACAAAAAAAGAAAAAAAAAGAAAAAAAGAAAAACATATCCCGTTTAGGCAGAATGTTGTAGTAGCTGCCACTTTTCTTGATTTTCAAGCCAATATATTTCCCTTGCTGTTCAAGCCAAGGGACAGAAATTTTACTATACAGGATTTTCGGACAAGGCGGTTCAAATGTTGTACTTTTTGTTTTGATCTGACTCTTTTTTTAAGAACTATGGGTTTTTATATTTCTTAACATTGGACGTGATCGTCTCTTACTAGGTTGCTAGCTACCGCTGCAACCCGGATTGCTAGCTACCGCTGCAACCCGGATAATATAAAACTATGATGACAGTCATTATTTATCTAGTAGGGTTTCAGGCAATGTAGTTCTAATGATGTACTTTTGTTTTGATCTGACTCTATTTTTAGGAGTTTTGGGTTTTATATTTCTTAGCATTGGACTGATCGTCTCTTACTAGGTTGCTAGCTACTGCTGCAAACCAAATTCACATATATATTTATTTATGAGAGGCAGCCTGGCCGAGTGGTCCAAGGCACTGGTGTTAGCCACCAGTCTCTCCGGAGGCGTGGTTTCAAATCTTACCGCTGGCATACGATTATGTTTGAAAGACTGCAGTGTGAAAAGACATCAAAATTGCAGTTTTTGGTGGAATTTTTTTTTCTTTTAGAAATAAT